>NC_139942.1:31288417-31415917 GCF_963454915.1 Gymnoscopelus microlampas | reverse complement strand
GGTTGCATAAGCAATAAGTGATGTACAGTAGATCTACTAAATCTTGGATCACTGCCAAACCATCTAAAGGTCAAAGGCAGATCAGATCTAGGTGTGGATTATTATGCGCATAGGCAGCTGCCCCAGTGTTCCCACTCCCCAGTGACTATACACAGTAAAATTGACCCAAATGGACCCATCCAGTTTTACACTGAGGAATATACTGTGCATGAATGATGTGCTGGCCTTGCCTTGTCCTTTAATGGCATATTTTCTAGATTCAGTGTTTCCCAAACACATGGGTCACAAGTATATAAAAAAATGTATATATATATACATATTTCTCTCCTCTTCTAACCTGGATTTGAACCTGGTTTCCTGCTTAAGTGCTGACATTTTTACCATTGAGCTAATAGACTGATTGACTTGCTTGCTCGGGGGATAAATTGAATCTTGACCATCAGGTCAAAATTTGTGTCAGATCCTGTGTCATAGGTGAGACATGACCTTTGACACGATCTAAATGTCTCAATAGAAGAGCAGGGAGACAAAATACAACCACTCCAATTGTAGTATAAGTTCTATTGAATTACATACTCTACCATACAGAATGGGCAAATGTATATTTTATTAATTAAAAAAGTTACAAAGGCTTTAATTCCAAAGATCTAAATCTAAAAACTCTTTTACGAAATAATGAAACTAATAATAATGCCCAGAACATCCTATTGTAGTAGATTGTGCTTTTGTTGGCTGTCATGAAAGGATATTTTGTGGTGCAAAGGTCTGGCACGGCTCAGTTTAACATCCAAATATTTTTATTTCAATAAAAATCCTGTATACCAGCATTGTTTATTATTATAATAATAATAATCTATATTTGTCAATATTCGTTATGAATGTAGATATTGGGGGAATAATAACTTGAACTCTAAATATGTCTACACTAGACTTAATCTATAGGTTAGTTTCAAAGTATTCTGTTGTAGATTTAGTGAGTGTAGGCTACTGTGTGTTCATTCTATTTGCAATTTTAACTTGCCTGGTAACTTTTAACCTACTTGGAAATGTGATAGATATGTAGGCTACGTGCCTTCTTTGCTTTTTCCATTGTTATGATTATTATAAGTATATTAATCCTGACTGATTGTATACTTGGGTAATTTAATTGTGTCAAGCTGGGCCCTTCATTGAACCAATTACAGGTGGCCAACGTCATCTTCCCAATTAGAATGGTCGACTGCGGCGTTTGGTGCAGGTCTGGGTGGCTAGGGACAGTGGGGAGTTTGCGTGTGGACGACAGTGACTGAATTATTTTAATAGCCGGTTGAAGAATTCATACACTCACTCACTGCACCGAAAAGGGGCACATATAGGCTATATTTATTTTACATTTGTGAATTGTGACATTCCGCAATTTATTCAACTCTAAAGTCAGTTGTAGATGTCGTAGAATTGCCACCATGGCAGATGAAAGAGCACCACTTCTTAACTATCGACTCAACCTCAGCAGTGGGTCTGTGAATGCGTCCAGGGTGACAGTGGATTCACTGGGCAAAACACCCAAGAAGCTTGGAGTCATTTTTGGAGTGGTTATTCCGACTCTATTGTCTATGTTCAGCGTGGTTGTCTTCCTGCGAATAGGTGAGTATGACTGACTGTTGGGACGTCAGCAGTGGTGGTACAAAAAGTAGGCCTACTAAAGTAAAACAATGTATCAGTAGGCCTACCACATTGTAGAAATACTCCTTTAAGTTAAAGCCTAAAGTACATTTCAATCAAAATGTACTTGAGTAAAAGTACAAAAGTATTGGCATCAGAATATACTTAAAGTACCAAGTAAAAGTACTTATTATGCAGAAGGTCCCATTTCACAAATTGTCAAATGTGCAAAATGTATAAAAATCCTTTGAAAATGGCAGATATACAAGCTCACAGTAGATCGGCTATTTTCAAAAGTTTTCAAGTAATTGTAGTCGAGTAAAGGTACAATATTTACCTCTGAGATGTAGTGGAGTAAAATGATTGAATTTGGAAAATACTCCAGTAAAGTGAAAGTACCTAAAAATTGTACAGTACTTGAGTAAATGTACTTAGTTACTTTACACCACTGGACATCAGCCTGCAGTTTGTTGGACGCATATATCCAAAGAACAATTTAGCTAACATAGTGTGTTGTGTGTACTGTTTGCACCATAGATGTAGAAACCTTTAATATGTCTATGGTTTGCAGCACACCCACATCGACCCACATGCATTGCACAAATGCATGCACATTTTCCGTATCCGTTCTAGACCATGACTGGATCAGCAACTTGCAAGAATAAATGATCCCAGTCTAGTGTATAATTGGTCTTAATAAAAGTAGATTTAGCAGGGGATAAGTGAAGCAGCAGCTTGGTAGTTCAACTACATTCATAATTGCAAAATTATAGTGATTCAAGAATTAAAATTACTTTTTTGTTGCCTTTTTAGTAGAGTTAAGTTAACTACTGACACTATAAACAATTTTGATCCATAAAGATAAAGGTATTATTGTGTTTATTTTACTATTTGCTTGTGTCCCTATGATCAGCCCGTCCCATTTTTCCTTTCTCCTGACCGCTGTGGTAGTTTTTTTTTAAATATTTTTAATCTGAATTTGTAAAACTAAACTTGAAAGTGTCCATGAGTCATAATGGTGGATTATTGCTATTTAATAACAAATGTTCAGAGAAGTTATTCTCCCACCTGAACTGTAGTTTCTAGAAAGCAGGTATCTGACTGATGGACAGTCATTGTATACAAAACCAAGACTGACATTCCTTGTACTTTGCCATGAATACTGTTGTTATAGTTTTCTTTTGAGGTGGGCTTTAGCATACATTCAATTGAGCTTTTATGTATTATATTTTGGTAGTTTTGTATAACACGTACATTGCCAATTTTATCATCACGTGGTTTGAACAACTTTTTCTAGCTTTAAAACCAAACTAGAATTCTCCCTAGGGTAGCTTTGCCATACTGTAGCTAATCATCTTCCAGTGTGGAAGTGGCTTCCCCAATAATGTCATTTTGTGAAGCCATTTACTCTTGTCTTGACTGTCTCTCTTTAGGATTTGTGGTAGGACAAGCGGGACTCTACCAATCCATTGCCATGTTCTTGGTGGCATATTTCATCATCATCATGACTGTGCTGTCTGTCTGTGCTATTTCCACGAATGGAGCTTTAGATGCTGGAGGGGCCTATTGTATCCTTTAACCTAGAAAATGTGCTCAGTAGAGTGCATCAGGAGGCATGCTCTAATACCTCTTCATCTTTCTCTCCGACATAAGACAGCTCAGACTGAGTTTAATGTGTGCGGACATTAAGACTGAAATAATAGCGTGGCGTGTGATTACCATCTGTACATAGTCTCTACTGTTTTCAGTCCACTTACTCTCATATGCATTCATGTATGTTCATGTATCATCATTTTAAATAAGATAGATTACAGGGGAAAACATGATCTGGTGGAAATAATTGTCTCAAGCCTTTGTCCCTTATGTTTGGAATATTCTCAAAACTGAAATGTATCACCGCCCTTAATCTAAGCTCTTGTGTTGCTTAGACGCAACAATTTAAACTTGGCTGAAGGAAATGGGAATGATTGATGTAGTGAGAATACTCCTCTCAATTTTCTCAATAAAGTACAAATCTTCACAGCTGTGACTTTTCTCAGCGTTGATACTCAGACATGATTAGCCGAGCCCTGGGCCCAGAGTTTGGTGGCAGTATTGGGATCATGTTTTTCTTTGCCAATGTGTGTGGCAGTGCCTTCTACATTTTGGGACTGGTTGAAGCTGTCACCTCCGCCTATGCCATACCAGAAGGTAAGGTGCATAGAGGACAAAGGGAAAATCTCAAGGGCTGTGCATTTGTATGTGCTCACATTTTAATCACACTTTGTCTTTTTCCCCAACTACCTCAGACCTTGAGGCAAATCTGGCAGGTCCTTACCAGGTGTTGCCGTCTGGATACTGGTGGCATGTGCTGTATGGCACTGTCCTGCTCTTCCTGTGTCTCATCGTGTGCCTGGTGGGGCTCAGTAAAGTAACAAGTATTTTAAAAGTAGTAAAGGAACATCCATGGGATTTTGTTTTATTATGATGTTAATCAGTTTTTTCCTTTTTTTTTCTCCTCCTTTTTTAATTTACACAAGAATGGTTTTCATTCAAAATGATTATTCCCTAGCCTAGCACATCTCAGTTTTTACTCATAGAAAGTGGTTTGTCGTTTCAGGTGGGCGCTCACATCTATGCCAAAGCCACATTTGTCATCTTCATCATTGTCACCACCGTGCTGGCTTCAATCTTAATCAGCTTCTTCATTGTGAAGCCCCATGGTGTGATCCTGCCCATACACTCTGGCGTCAACTCTACAGGACAGATCGGTGCCAATTACACACGCCTTCGGCTCCGTACCCTCGAGAGTAACCTATGGCGTAGGTTATTATTCTGTTACATGCATTGATTTGGTATTTTATAAGTGTCAATGAATGCTCTTTGTCTATTCAAGCAACCTGGGGTTTGCAAAGAACTTATTTATAGCCCCCATCATTATATTGGCCTTGACTTGTCCTCTCTGACCTGCTGTGTATTCATGCAGTCTATAGCAGGGAAGAAAAGGCTGTGGTGATCGAGAATATTATTTATCCCTGCTGTCTTCCTTCCTATAAATAACCCTGCCACTCTCTCCAGCTGACTACACAGTGGACTACACCACTGGAGCTATGATGAGCTTCACCACAGTGTTTGCTGTCATGTTCAATGGCTGCACTGGCATCATGGCCGGATCCAACATGTCAGGTGAGAAGACAGATAGGTCACGAATCATGATAACCTGTAAATATGAGTCCTTGGTGAAAAGAAGGGATTTTTTCATGGGGGGGGGGTTGGAGATAGTCCACATTTATATACAGATATGAGAGCGAAAGACAGACCTTCCTGGCTTCCTTCCTACCTTTTTGTTGATCCCACAAGAGAAATTCAGTTGTCATGGAATTACAGCAGTTATGAAACATAAGACTGTTGCAGAAAAATAGATACAGCTACGAGTAACAAATAATGCTAGTAATAGAAAATAAAAAGAGTCGAGAGATAGTGACACACTAACACATATTGGGTCTAAGAAAAAGTATTGTGAGGTATATGTGTGTGTTTGTGTTCACTGTGTACAGGTGATCTTAAAAACCCCAGCTACTCTATCCCAAGAGGGACACTTGCAGCGGTTGTCATAACCTTCATTACATACAATCTGATGAGTCTGCTTGCAGCTTCGTCCTGTGACCGGTGAGATACACATGCAACATGGGCTGCAACTAACGATTATTATCAAAAAAGATTAATATGTCAATATTTTATTCTATTTTTGATTAATCTATACAATTTGATTAAGATCATGAAATTACATCACAAGTTATCTGAAACCAAACTGACATCCTGAAAATGTTTAATATGTTCACCCAGCAGTCAATAACATAACGTTTCTGTTTTATAATATGCACAAAGACAAACATTTTGGTGACGTTTTAAATGGCACATAAAATAATTGTTACTGTTTATTTGTACGAGACAATACATGTTAATGAACATTCAATACATGTACGTGAGCACAGTCAGCTGAACATGGTCTCATGTAAACATGCTGGATTTAGCTTGGAGCTAATTTCCATCCGTTGTCGATGATTTACAAGATGCATCCAATTATTCAGTCACTAAAATCTAATTCGATTTTTCTGTTGATCAATGATTTGATTAGTTGATTCACTCCTACATGCAACATGTTTGAACCAAATTTAAATTTGTGAGTACGGTAACATTCTTAGACATCAGTACAACATATCATTTCCCATAATCCACTAATTAATTCATTTTTCATCTGACAAGATGCTCTGGAGTGCAACCAAGTTAGTGTTGATCACAAATATTGTAAGCAACATGTTCAGTAACGAGGTTCAGTGATGTAATCCATTCTTTGTCTGGAGATCAACATGGGTACAGAGAGTTCTTCTCACTGGAGTTGCGTCCTTCATCCTCTCTTAGTTGCCTCCTACAAAAAGACTACAGTTTCCTGGGGGATATCAACATTTGGAAGCCTCTGGTCACGATAGGCATCTACTCCTCCACCATGTCTGCGGCCATGAGTAACCTCATAGGAGCCTCCCGGGTCCTCTACGCCTTGTCCAAAGATAATTTGTTTGGTGAGATACCGTCTCTCTTGCCCTCCACTAATACCTGTATACAGTTCTGTTCCATGCATCGGTGTGGCAAAAGAGGGTTCTTGTGAGCCTTGACTAAAGTTTTTTTTGTTTGGGGCAGTGGTATAATTATTTATAAAACGATTAAATGGAACCCATGGAGAAAGTAGGTAACAATTAAATTCTGGCAAAAGTATATCATATTTAATGTATAGACAAAAATGTCTATTTTTGATGTGTTGGATGGGAAGTGGGCCAAAAGACACTTAACATGCACATCACCCAGAATGTCACGCATCTGGTTACAGGAATGATGTTCATATAACTGAGGATAAATATTTATTTTGCAGCTGATGCCATCTTGTCACCAGCTGTTTTTGAGTGATTTAAATGAAATGTAGTCTGTCACAAGGATGAAAGTATAATTGTGAAGCTGAGTCAGTACTTTAATCGTGGCAAGCCATCTGCTCCAAATAAGAGGCCTGCGCCTCAAATGTGAGAAATGTCTCATTTTCATAGAGCAGACAGCATTTAATTGAGAAGCATCACATGACACAGCAGATGGCTTTACATTTTGACCGTGTATAATTTGACCTTGTATAATTGCACTGCTTTTACCTGCATCAGTGAGTGACAAATTAACCTAGATTGTATCTGCAAAACGTGATTTGGGGGTTATAGTCAACACAGGCTGTTAGAAGTTGAAAGATTCCAGGCATCATCTAGATAAGGGGTCCCCAACCTGGGGTCTGCAGACCCCTTGGTGGTCCGAGGAACATTCGCTGGTGATCTGCAACACCATTCTGCACAAAAATGAGTTGTATTTTGTATATGAGAGAGAGAAAGAGGTGTCATAACCCCCCAGTCTAATCAACATCTCAAGGTTAGGTTGCTCGTTCCAAAATTGAATGATTAAAGTAGTACTTTTCGGCTTTGAGATCAATATAAGCTGACTCGGTTATCAGCTTTTAGTTCATTTGACCCAAAATAAACTATATCGTCATACCCAAGCCAATGTCAGGCTGACATTGGCTTTACTGTTGTTTACAGGTGGGGTCCTTGCTTTGGCGAGGAAAACCTCTCTGAGTGGGAACCCCTGGGCCTCAGTTCTCATCTCCTGGGCCCTAGCACAGGTACACTATTATGTCAACAGTTTTTCAGTTACTTACTGAAGTTTAGAATTACTCCACATTGGATCTGCTTAGGGAAGGTCTGACTATCTCTTAGTCTTAACACGGCTTTAACTCATGCACTACTCATTTGAATTACTTCAATTGAGTTCTAATGCTCATTGGATTTGTGGTTAATTTTCCCTACCATTAGGTGGTGCTGTTCGCTGGGAAACTGAACACCATCGCAGGCATTGTAACGATCTTCTTCTTGCTGGTCTATGCTGCTGTGGACCTTGCCTGTTTGGCCCTGGAATGGGCATCAGCACCCAACTTCAGGTGCAATACAGTTAAAGAAACACCATAACTGTGTCGAAAGGCAAAAAAACTGTACTCTTGAATAAGAAGAAATAGTAGGCTACATTCCTTAGGTGCTCTTTGGAAATGGGAAAATCTTTTATTAAGCATGAAAAGAAGACAAAACTGTGTTCAAACTACAGGCAACAAAGCCTCAAAACCGTGACTATGCTACAATGTTGCCCTTCAATTAATATCAAGTAGTAATGGCAAGAATAATTGTTTCCTTAATTTACTGTAGGTCAAGCCAGGAACATGCATCATTTGAGCATTCAAATTAAGATTTGTAGCCATTCACACAGCACTGTATGTACATGTAGCTTCATGTTGCCACTTGCTCAACTGAAAATTGTCGCTGGTAATCTGAACACACAGTGAGATGACAAACTCTAGTTACTGTTGCGAAACCTTGCATTTCTTTGCTGTATTCATGGTGTCCCAGGCACTATACTGTATTATGCAAAAAATATTGGATATTTAAAGGTACCATAAGTGATATATTTTGGTTCAAACAAAGCGTTTTTAGTTGAAAAGTTAAAGCTCTATATTCTGATTGTAATCATTGCTTTAGTGTTAAGTAACAGGGGTCCCATCTCTCCAGCACTTTAGTAAACAGAAAATTAATGCTCAGGTGGGTTGCCAATTTTAACCAAACAGGATATCCGCTTCAATTTATAGTGTTCCAATTTTGTCTGCTAATTGTTTTTGTTTGTTTAATCACTTTCAATTCAACTTGTTCTGTATCCTGTATAAGTTCTCTTTTCCTGATTGGATGAAATGTTGTGTATCCCAACCTGAAAATGTCTTTTCTGAGCTGGAGCTGTTATTGAACAAACACTCTATATCAATGGGAATATAGAGCTATTTAACACTTATTTTAATACATTCTATATTTTTTAAGAATTTACAGAACTTGATTGCAGTGTTGCAGTAAATTAATGGATTCACTGGTGGATTTTCACATTATGCAGACATTTGTGATCCTTGTGAAAAATTTGGATGAACCGCCTGTTCTTTCCCTCTGCTGTTTAGACCTTCATTCCGTTTGTTCACTTGGCATACATGTGTCCTCGGCATCCTGGGCTGCTTGGTGATGATGTTCCTGATCAGTGCAATCTATGCCTTTGCCAGCATAGCATTCATGCTGCTGCTCTTGCTGCTCATACACTACCTCTGTCCCACCAACAACTGGGGCTACATCAGCCAGGCCCTTATCTTCCACCAGGTACATTCTAGTGTAGCAACCGGTAGTACTAGAATATCATCGCTGTCAGGTGGAAACCTTCTATGTCCAAAACGGTTACTTTTCATGAAATGGAAAAAATAATCAGTTTTCCAATGGATCAATTGTAGTTATTTTGAAAATGGCAGCTCACACAGCGTCAGCTTGTATATCTGCTATTTTCGCTACTTTTGCAAGACACTCTTATAGGACAATGTAGGGCATCAATTTAAATAAAAACATAAAAAGTTTAAATATGCGGATACAAGGTTTCTGCTCGACAGCGACTATTTACATCAGCTATAAGTTATTGAATAACAATACTGTATCATCCTTCAACTCTCATGCTCACTGTTCTATCTGTTCTCACAGGTGCGCAAGTACTTATTGATGCTAGATGTGCGCAAGGACCACGTCAAGTTCTGGAGACCTCAGGTGCTGCTCATGGTGGCTAACCCACACAGTTGTACAGGTCTTATCACCTTCATCAATGACCTAAAGAAAAGTGGCCTCTTTGTCCTGGGCCATGTCCAGCTGGGGTTACTGGGTAAGTGTAAGGTTGCAACTATTGATATTTTCTTCTAGTCTCTTACATTTTTGATTAATCGAATAATTGAGAAGCGTGTTTTTGTTTTACTTTCCATATAGATGAATCAACCTAATGTTTTTTTTATCTATTTTTTTTTAACTAAATCGATTAATCTGATTAACCACTAAAAAGTCATTTTGGGGGTGAACTATCCCTTTAAGCCCTGTTTTATACTTATTTGAACAGTATCGCTGTCGCACAAAAATATAGAAATGGCTCATCAACTAGATCACAGCTTGTACGTAAATCAGCTATTTTCGATAATGATATATTATGTTTTCACCTATGACATGCCCAAAATAGGGATGCCAGGTTCAAAGTAGTTAACAGTCCATTTATACTACGATATAAAATGTGTTATTTTATTAAAAGCTGTTACACTCTTATATTGCAGAGCCACTTTCTTGTTTATTGTGCAGACCCTTTTCACACCGGCTATTTTAACAGAAAACACAGCTGAAGGTAATAACATGAACGTTAGTTGTGCTACATTAAGGTGTTACTGTGTGCCAGCACGGGCAGCTCCTGTATAGTTAACTTAAAGAGTTATGCGTTCCGATGAGAAGGCAGGCGCCCTGTGTGGCTGCCTCCACCATCAGTGTGTATGACTGGGAGAATGTGGAGCATATTAAAGTGTTTTGGGATTATAGTAGCTGACTAGTAGTGCACTATATACATGCAGACCATTTACCATTTTCCATGATTGCATACAGACACCTAATGAAACGCACCTACTATTAACATTATTACCTTCAGCTGCATTGACCTGTCCAAATGGTCGCTGTGAAAAGGGTCCGTTTTATCATAGGGAACAAAACAAAAACCATGTGATTGTTGACTGCATGACATGTGGGAAAGGTTTTAAAGTGTAGTATATCAATGATGGTCCATTGAGAAGTCTACGTGTGTGTGTTCCTCTAGATGGGTTGCCTACTGACCCTCTGCAGAACTGTTATGACTCGTGGTTGTCATTGGTGGATCATCTGAACATCAAGGCCTTTGTCAACCTAACCCTGGCTGACTCTGTCCGACACGGAGTCCAGAACCTGCTCTTCATCACTGGCTTCGGTGAGCAAGTTTACCACTTTTCTGTAGAATGTTAGTTTTCATCATTAAATAATCATCACCAGAAATGTGTGTGTACTGCTTTTTCCAAGCATTTCACTTCACCCTTTTGTGTACAGCTTGTCACCCTCACAAATATAGTTGTTGAGGTTTTTGCAACATATTCTATGTGTATGGATGGCAGTACAGTAGCTGAGTGGGTAGAGAGGCCGCCTGGGAATTCGGAAGGTCACCTGTTTGCCCCCCTGCCCTCCCAGTCAACATTATGTGTCAACTTGTCCTTGAGCAAGATACTTAACCCCCTAACTGAATTTCCCCCACGGGATCAATAAAGGTCTACCTTGCTTTTTTTGTTTTGCTTATAGCTATCTTTTTTATGACCATTGTTATTGCAGTTACATTTTTGTTAACACTTTTGAGGAGGCTCTAATTACAAAGATTTCACTGCCTGCAGTGTTGCCATAGCTTTATTGTAAGTGCATGTGACAAATAAAAAACACTTGCAACCTTTAGGTGGGATGAGGCCAAACACTCTTGTCCTAGGTTTCTATGATGACTGTACCCCACAAGACCATCTGGAAGGCAAAAGCCTGAGCCCAACCAACGCCCATGGAGAACAACGGCTGTCCTTCCCAAATCTGAGACGTGTTTGGGAAACCAAACACCTCCAGGCAGAGGAATATGTGTCTGTGATCACTGATGCCATCAAAATGGGGAAGAACGTGACTCTTGCCCGCTACTTTGACCAGTTAAACCGGGAAGAGGTTGTGGTGTCAGACCACAAGTTCTGGGCTCAAGGTCGCAGGACGGGGCCATTTGTTGATGTGTGGCCTCTGAACCTCCTTCGACCAGACAACTGCGGCTATGTCGACACCTGCTCACTCTTCCTGCTGCAGCTGGCCTCCGTGCTCCATGAGTCCCGTGCCTGGAAACAGACTCGACTCCGCCTCTTCCTGTGTGTGGAAGCTGGCTGGAGCCTGCAGGCGGAGGAGCAGGAGAAGCTAAGGCAAATGCTGAATGAACTTAGGATCTCAGCCCAGGTTGAGACTGTGGCCTGGGACCAGGTGGTGGCACTTCACTGGCAGAGGAGACAAGAGAATGAAACGGGGAGCAGGAAACCTGATGGACAAGTTGATAAGGAAGTGGAGTTGAAAGAAGAGGAGGAAGGCATGCACAAAGAGCAGGAGAAGGAGGCAGTAGAGGATAATATACAGAGGTTCCCCAACAACGCTGCTCAGCTCACAGATGAATATATCTCTGCAGTCAACAGTTTGATTCGTCAGCATGGAGCCCCACCACCTGCTGTGCGTTTCTTGTACTTGCCTCGCCCACCAGCCGACACAAACCGCTACCAGGCCTACCTGCACCAGCTGGATCTCTTGAGTCGAGACCTGGGACCCACACTGCTCATCCACGGAATCACTCCTGTGGTCACCACACAACTCTAGTCTCCAGGGGACTATGTATGACATCAGTTAGCATTTGAAATATTTGTGTATTGTCAGTAAGGAAAAATAAACCAACATACTTTATACCACAGATTTTGTGACATATGATTTTAAGAGAACAGTGTGGATACAGATGGCCACCAAAGAGCTGTTGAATGATACTCTTACCTCAATGTAATGGTTTTAGTTTTTCACAGAAACTGAGATTGATGTATTAAAACTAATACTGATGAATAACGAAGTCTTACCTGTCACCTGCAGGGGACAGTATATGCTCATAATAAAGTCATCACAAGTTACACCACATCAAGATTCAATGATTAATAATTTATTACCACATAAATGAAACATTGATTGGCTTTTGTCTTGGTGTGTGCCCGGGGTAAATTAAACACTACAATACAAATATATATATAAAAAAATATATATATTAAACCAGGGTCTGGTGCATAAAAACGCTTAAGGGGACAAAGTCAAGTTATGTTCATGGCCTGAACTATTCTGGGCTTTTCATGATAGACGAACATTAGATGAAAATAGATCAGTAGTATTGTGTACTAGATGGGACCAGTGTGTTAGTAGCCATAGTACTGTAAGTCTTGATTTATGATGGCTCGCCTAAATTTCCCTTTGGTTACCTGTGTTACTTATCCATGCATTTAATCACTTAGCACAGAAATATGGATTCTACTGGGCACCATAACTTTGAGCAGCCAGTACTCCTTTGAAGGATGTGAAGGCCGGAACCGGGCCTTGTTAAATGGGACAGTCTATGGAGGACTTGTACTTGAAGTCATTTGCAGGACTTGTACTTGAAGTAATTTGCATTTGAAGTAGCTTTCAAAATGGGAGCTCAGGTGGCGCAGGGATAAAGTTCCTCCACACCATGCAGGGTTTTGAATTCTCTGTGGTGCATCCGGCTTTGCCGGGCATTCCATTAACACAATTGGTTGAGGAAGGGGAGCCGGTGGTGGCGAGGACAGTCTTGGGGAAACTGGACGGGGATGACGTACTTTGTCGCTGTGCTATTCTCCTATACAGGTCGGTTAAGGGTGCCTGTCAGCAGGAGTGTTGAACTATGAGGAATAGGCTGTTCCTTCACACATGCTATGTCCTCCCAGGGAAGCTACTCACTGGCAGCTGAAAAGAAGCAACAGGAGATTGCATATGTATTGGAGGAGGTGGCACATGGGTTCAATAACATCCCTAGTACCAACCATTTTGTAGACCCACCAGTAGGTGTCAGCA
The DNA here is from genome assembly GCF_963454915.1 of Gymnoscopelus microlampas. Lineage (NCBI taxonomy): Eukaryota > Metazoa > Chordata > Actinopteri > Myctophiformes > Myctophidae > Gymnoscopelus > Gymnoscopelus microlampas. The sequence continues at coordinate 31,402,682 of NC_139942.1, read as the reverse complement.
GTGACAAGATTACATGTGTGGAGGAATCAGGGAATTTTCATAACTAATTTGGGGGAGGGGGGCAGAAATAATGGGACCGCTTTGCTCGCGGCACTATGATGTACAGTAATTAGCCTTCAATCGGCCTGTGTCTTACTGTCTTAATGTTGTGTGTAAAGCACTTTGAATTGCCTTGTTGAAATGTGCAATATATATACTTGCCTTCAAATAACCTTCGAAGGACTCAGCTCTTGTTACGGAGAAACGACGCCATCTGTGCCTGTTCCTGAGTGTACGTCACGTTTTCAGACAGCTACGTGTGTGTGTAGGGGCAGTCACACTTACCTACACACCACTGACGATTTCCATGTGGGTGGCATGGGTGTTTTAAGCTAGAGGGATCCAAGCATAAATGAGATGCCATGTGCATAGTTGAACATATTTCCAATCTTTGGTAATGGTATAGTGCAGATGCTACTAATGTGTAGTTTAGAATGTTTTCAAACATCTTTGAGGGAGTTGGGGATGCAGTCTCAGGGCAGACACATAACTACAAGGCCAATGAGCTGGTGCTGTTCTTGAAGATCCACCCAAAGTTTGGAGAGAACAGCCCCTTGGTCTTTGATTGAGGGCTCTGTTCCACCTTCACTGGCAAGTGGAAAGATGGAGTGATGCTTAACCAGTTAAATCCTCTATACTTGGTAAACTAATACGTTGCCAAAAATAGCTGATCTACAAGCTTGTAGATCTGCTAATTTTGCCTAATGTTCCCCCAGAATAGGGACGCTAGGGGTCAAGTGGTTAATTTATATACTGTACACCATTATATAATGAAGTATAAATTAGGCTTGAGTCAATCACATCCGATCTGTCACAGGCCGTGGGAGTGACGGTGCTTGTGTAGGAGCAGTATTATTAAAGGTAGGGTAAGAGACTTTCTTTGGTTAAAAGTGTTAAAAAGCTATATATTCTGATAGTACTCATTCATTGCTATAGAGTGTTTGTTCAGAGAACTCAGTCAGGATACAGATTAAACAAGTGAAATGGAAGTGGTGACACAAAGAAATGAGCAGACAAAATTGGAACTGGAACACTATACAAATGAAGCTGATAAATGGGTACTCTCCTGATTGTCTGAAGTTTTGTCACCTATCTGAAAATTTATTTTCTGTTTATTAAAGAGCTCCAGAGACGAGGACACCCCTGTTACTGAACAAGCACTCTATAGCAATGATTACTACCAGAATATAGTGCTTTAACCTTTTAACAAAAAACATTTTGTTTTGATCAAAAAATATCACATACCCTACCTAACTCTATAGAAAAGCTATGACCCGATCTGACTATAATGGAGCTTCAAGGGATTTTTTTTATGTAAATGGAGAATGAGGAAGCAGGGATAAAACATGTATATGAAATATACAGTCGAACAACACATTGTTCGACTAGACTAGAGCTTACCTGACATATGAAAATGTATGTTATTTTGGTTTTAAAATGCATACTAATTGAGACGGTGAGTTAAGAGGAGTTAATCACATAAAAATGTGAGGACTGCTTAGTCCAAACCTTTGCAAATAATACCAAGACAGACTTGACAGATTAAATTATGATAAATTGATGGTGAAGATAAGAGAGTGAAGACTTGACATGGCGCCACCATGAGGCCAACTGGAAACATGTTCAGGGGCGACTTACTTGGCCTACAGCAGCGTGCACAAGCACTTTGATGCTGATCGGTACTGTAGTTTGTAAGATTAGCTCAGGCCTCAGGGACACACAGACACACACACACACACACACACACACACACACACACACACACACACACACACACACACACACACACACACACACACACTCACACTTTATCTGACAAGACACAGACAGAGAAAAACAGAGGGACACAGTTTGACTTTGACATTACTGCATCAGACAGTGATGCCCTGGTGGAGATCTGCGCTCAACTTGAGAAGTCTTGAGCGCACCATGTTGGTACTACAGTAAACAAAATGGGACTACTTTCACAGCTGACCGATATCAGCTTATACTTTTTATGTTCACACTGTACTCCCAAACAGAGTACTGATGAGTTGACAACATTGGTGTCCAGTCATCTGTATGCTGTTGAACATCACCTACACCTCAAACGGAGGAAGAATGAATCCAGGAAAGTGAGGGGGTGAACAATCCTGTCTGTCACGGGGCAGCCTGTGCCCTATACAATATTTCATATCTGACCTGTTTTCCTTGTTTCTTTCTGTCTCTATTCGTCTTCCCTCTCATGAAAACTGCAAATAATCTTGTATGAAAAATAATTTCACCCACTTCTTTACGCCTGTAAACCTGACAATAAAGTTGAAGTTGAGTTGAAGGTGTGTGTGTGTGTGTGTGTGTGTGTGTGTGTGTGTGTGTGTGTGTGTGTGTGTGTGTGTGTGTGTGTGTGTGTGTGTGTGTGTGTGTGTGTGTGTGTGTGTGTGTGTGTGTGTGTGTGTGTGTGTGTGTGTGTGTGTGTGTGAGATTAGCATCTGTGGGGACATCATTTGTTTTTGTAGGAACTGTCAGTGTCAACAGTAATTTCCTCCCAAATCACGATGTACTGCAACTGGAACATGAAAACAGGAAGAAGGCTGGTGGCAAAATCCCAGAGTGAGGCTCATGCCTGCAGCAAACCAATGTTATGTCACATCCACAACCTCTGTCTCAGGGGCACAGAAAGGGATGTAATCTAAAGCCTTCTAACTGAATTATATGACCATTCAGTGTTGAGACAATAACACGTTTTCTAAGTTCACATACACCATATATACCAATATAACATCAATAATATGTAATCGGAACAATACACTTGTCCTGGGGTTAAGATACAGCTTCAACTATCTGTCAAATGTGTATTCTTCTGAAATAGACAAGCACACATGTTTTCCACAATGACAAGAGATGTTGTGCTGTATTTGATACCTTTTTGAATAAATGAATGAATGAATGAATGTCACCCTCAAACCACTTGCTCCGGTGGAGGATTGAGGTACATGGTCAGGATCAATTCTGAACCAATGAGTGCCTAACAGGATGATCCCACTCAACTCCTCACATCTTCAGCAAGCACACTGATCTGTTGGTCTGCTGTTTGAGTGCTGGTGTCACTGGTGATCTGCACGTTGGTGTCTTGCCAATTCTGTGTCGTTAACCCCACCCACTCACGGCAGTAAGGCCCTCTTTGAAAACGATGAGCCCTGCGAGTGCTCGGTTTGCGTCACACTCACACTTCCACTGTCAGACAACAACAACAAAGACACTCATCATCTGTCCTAGATTAGATTAGAAGTAGAGATGAGCAACAAAACAAAAAAAACTTTTCTGGGAACTCCCAGCAGGATTTCTGCTTCACTGAATATGTAGAAACCACTTCTGCTGGATGTGTGTTTTTGAGACCATAGTAGCCCATTCCTCGTGTGCAGTGGTCTCCAGTGCACAATTATTCTTGGGATCGTGTTTTGCAGCCATTTTCAAATCCCACCAGAGATTTTCTATGGGGTTCAAGTCAGGAGACTGTGACAGCCACTCTAGAATCTTCCAGGACTTCCTCTGAACCAAAGCCTTAGGGGATTTTTAGGTATTCTAAGGATCATTGTCCTGTTGGAAGGTCCAATGATGCCCAAGCGTCAGCTTCCTCACAGACAGAATGTTTTCTCCTAGGATTTCCTGATACTTGATTGAATCCATCTTGGCCTCCACATTCTGCAGGTTTCAAGTGCCAGAGGAAGCAAAGCAGCCCCAGCGCATCGCTGAGCCATGCCCATGCTTCATTATAGGCAAGTGTATTCTTCATTATTCAGCCATGATCCATCATAGGTCCAATTTGGTTTAATTTGGTTTCCCGGTATGCCTTGAGGTGCTTCCACACTTATGTTTTGTTGGTTAATTGTGCTTGTCATTTGAGTTGGATAGTGGTGTTGCATGTTTATTGTGATTTGTGTTGTTTGATGTCAAATGTTCAATTTGGTATGTGTATGAGTTTGGTTTGCGAGACGATGGGCAATTGGGGTAGTTGCAATTTGTTGCATTGTTTAGTTGAGCTTTGTTGGAGCCTGTTTTATTGTGAGATCTCTCCTGCCAATCTTCAACCCACAATATAATAGGCCTATATGTAGTATTTGGTATTTTAATTTTGTCCCCTGCTGGATTTTTTATTCTTTCCCCTGGACTTTTGGGTACCACACTTGGTCAGTTCCAAAAATCACATGATGCAGGCTTAAGTTTTGGACATTGACTACTGATGCCTGTTTGGTAGGTGTCAGACACTACACAAGCATCAACAATTGGTGACTGGTGTCAACACATTCGGACAGTCTGCCTTCTCGTTAAAGGGGGTAAACCTTTGGAAGTCTTTGCCTACGATTCTAAAACTAGAGTCGGATGGTAATGTGTTTAACAGAGGACTCAAATTATGGTTCAAATCAAATCAAATCAACTGTGCTCACATGTGTAGTTACTGATTGGTTATCTGAATGATTCTTTTGTTTTCACAAGTTAATGTATTGCGTCTGATTTTGATGATGTTAATTGTGTGTGTGTGTGTGTGTGCGTGTGCGTGTGCGTGCGTGCGTGCGTGCGTGCGTGCGTGCGTGCGTGTGTGTGTGTGCGCGCGCTATATACACTGAAGCGTATATAGGTTTTCGTCCAATGTAATTGTGATGTCCATGTCAAATAAATAAACATAACATAACAAGACAAACTTTATGGCTGACTTAGGGGCTCTGGGCAAAAATGTTCCATCTATGCCTTTTTAAGGCAAGTTAACTATCTACTGAGCCATGATAATTCAGCAGGATTGGAAATATATTGTTTTACCAAATAGTTACTTACTCCTAATGCATAGTTCTGTTGCAGGAAAGGACAGAAGGCGAGACATGTGACAACAGCTCTCTATGTGATAGTTTGACATACGCAATGAATAATAGTCATTATGCTGTGTGGGGAAATTATGAGCACCAAAATGATGTGTTTTTGTTTCAACAGCATGTAGACAGAAAGAGAAAACAGTGGTTGCCATTTTTGCATTTTCAAATGTGAAGCTTAAAACATAACTGATCGATGACTATTATCTGACATCTTACGATAGACTTATTAGGGCCAAAAGTCCTCACAATTATAGTAGAACATGAGAAACCATTCACCATCATCACCGTTATAGTTCACATGGTTGGCGTGAGCATTATATGGACCACCTGCTACTGGACATACGCCAGAATACTATTACCTCCTTTAGTAGCCCTCTCTCCGTGCAAAGTATCCATGAGACACAATGTATGAAAATAATTACTTGAGCTTCTGATCCAGGAAAAAAACTGAGCATTGGATGATTTGCCTCTGCTGATTGCTGTTTATTCTACAGGAAAACAATTTCCTGATGACAGTGGCCACTGAAGGGATGCCAATAGATGCTTTGGCATTCTGCTGTAAGATTCACTAAATAATTGGGGCTGGGTGATTGCACGTGTAATGCTGCAGAATCCTTCCACTTGTCTGCCCGATGGGAGCATTCACCCTTCTATTGGTTCATTAATTCCCAAAGGATTAAATACGGTAGCTTGCTAACATCAGGATTACCTCTGTCTGGAGAAGATATCAATTTGGTGCATATGCTATAGCAACCCAAAGTCACCATCAGCAGATGGTGAGACAATGTAAATTGAAGGCAGGGAATGGGGGAGTGTCATTTTTTTGTGTGTGAACAATGTAAGCACACACACACACACACACACACACACACACACACACACACACACACACACACACACACACACACACACACACACACACACACACACACACACACACACACACACACACACACACACACACACACACACACACACACACACACACCATGCTTCTCTTTTTTGAGTGGGAGGGAGGGGTTGGTCATGATACAGTACCTTCCAGCTTCTTCCTCGTGCACACACACCTCCCACCACCACCTCCAACATTTCTGCAACACAAGAGGAACATTATAGGCTAGCTTTTGTGGTGCCTGCTATGGATGTAAGTGAAATAGCTTTTGGCTCTGTGTTTAATGTGATTGAAATTTGGGGCAGATATTTGTAGCATTTTGTGTGAATCTGGCTTCTCCTGCAAACACACTGCATGGGAATGGGATGATCTGCCTTCTCACATACAGTATGCTACAGAATCCTGCCCTCTGACTCCATATGTCAAACTTCCCAGTTTCTTATAGTAACATTGACACTTGCATAATCAAATGACGAACTATAGCGATGTCCCAGACATACTATACTTTGCTGTTCCAGTCTCTCCAAAAATATAAAATCATAAAGATTTATTGAAAGTGAGCAAATAGCTCTAACAGACATTGCTTGCAGTGGAGGCAAGACAGAGGTCTGTTGAATAGAATATAATTATATCACAGAGCTCATTAACTATTAGTATTAGAATATCTAAAATTAAAGTAGGAGATACATTTTACATTTATAGATGGTAATTTTTTGATTGAGACTGGCCAATTAAAAATGAAATCAACATACAAACATCCAATAGTACAACATTGCCTATTGTTATTGTATAACAACAGTTAAACTTTAGATAACGGTCTGTGAGCCAATGAACCAACCAGCTGCATGGCATGTATTTACTGTAAGTGATTGGCTCCAGACTGTAGTAGTCGTGGGATTCCACGTGAAGGGGGTGACGTCCTTACATAAAATGACTGACAGCGTGGCGAGCCAGTCACCGAGCGGGGGTGGCAGTTTACGCGTCATCTCCATGGAGACGACGCTCATCTCAGCCAATGAGCGCAGAATAGACGAGAGACGAGGGAGGAGTCAGGAATGATCTCGCTAGCTATGTCTGGTGATGGGCTGGGCAGGTTAATCAGCGTTGCCATGTCCGCTTATTATAAGCGATTTTGGGCTTGTTTTTCTATAAATGCTTGTAAATATTGGTTATAAGTGGCACGGGTTGCGCTTTTTTTAGGCTTGTTTCTAAAGTGCAGACTAGTTGCTTATTTTGGGCTAACATTTTCATATCAAGGACCCACATTAATATGTATTTGTCTGCGGATCCCCCATCTGAAAATACAAGATTTGTGTTGTTAAAAATGTTTAAAAAAATATTTATCAAAAATCAGACCCTTTTTGATAATAGCCGATCTACAAGCTCACAACGAGTTGCATCGTGAGCATAGTCGCTTCTTTTGGACTTGTTTTCATTGACCTGGTTACTTGATCTCTTGCAAAACCTGGCAACACTGGCAGGTTTGTGTTGTTGCCACACTCACTGTAAACTTTAGCGTACAGGAGCAGCGTGTCAAACCGTCTACTGATGCTGCTGCTGATGATGGTGATGATGAGCAGTTGACCACCTACTGAACTCACGGACAGATGCTCAATTAAGCGCATCTCGCAGGTACCCGAGCTTTTTGTGCTATACATACGTCTGAAGGATTTAACGCTCCTGGTTCTACGAGGTTAGTGCAACATTTCTTGTAAGCAAGCATTTTCTTGCAGTTTGTGTGCAGTTGATCTATTTCTGTAATTGTTCCGCAAATGACTACATTAATATGGGAGGCAAATGCCTGCATGAAGACACGTGTTTTTAACGTGCTTCGCTCCACATGTGATGATAAAGCATATATAAAAGGGGCGTTGCATAACTCTTGTCAGTGTGTGTGTGCCTGTGGTTCAAATTCGGTCAGTAGACTACAGAGAAACCCTGTCATGATGTAACAAATGTTTTCCTCTGGTATAGTGTGTGTGCTGCCATGAATTGGCTATTATAACACACCGTTGTTGTTCTGTGAACACGTTTTTGTTAGTCATAAATAATGTCATGCACTGCAGTTCTTACACGGCAGTATAAATAGTATCCGTGTCCATTTTATGAAAGCAGCAATGCCAATTAATAGATTAGTGACAATGCAACTGTGGAAGTTGAAGTTACTGCAGAATTATATATTATATTGTGTCCCTGTTTAAAGGGCACTAATGTTTTGTTGATTGATTGGTTGGTTGGTTAATTAATTAATAGTGATACTGGTGTTAAGATCTGGATATTCATTGTATGATTCATTGAGACGAGATCCTATGGCCTATGTTATGCCCGCTCTGATTTGTCTGTCAAGTTTCAGTTGTTTTCAGCATGTTCATCATGCTTCATTCCTTGGGTCAGTGTAGACTAGAGCAGTGGTTCTCAAACGTTTTGGGCTCAGGTCACCATACGTTTTTGCACCCCAAGTTACTTATAATATTTGTGGCATATTTTACTACTTTGACCTTTAGCAGTATGATAGGCCGTATTATTACTAGGTTATTTGAATACTTCATAATTATTACTGTTATTATCATTTTGTGATTCCAATCTCTTAAAATATTCAATATCACTGCATTTGACAACTTTTCCCTGCAGATCAGATATGCTGGGTTTATGTAGGGCCGTAGGGGTAGTGGGTACACGCCTACATAAATGTTTAAATCATTCCCTGAGATATGACGCAAGGAAAACTTGTTATGGCCCCCATGGACTGGCGTCACGGCACAAACTTTGAGCAACACTGGACAGAAAACCAAGGACAGAGAGATGAAACACACGCAAGACAAAACAGGAGTCGGATTCGAACTCGGGTCCTTGCGGATCACAGGGGACCATAGTCTGTGCACTGACTGGCTGATCCACCATCAGACAACCCCCTCCGTTTTTGTTGTTCTAAAGGAGCAGGGGTCATCACCATGCCAGCTTGTGATGGACATTTTTTCCACAGTCATACAAACAAGTTATCAATACATTTACCAGAAATACATGTCTATGCCAATGTGCTACACATTTTACAATGATAGTATTTCTGCATTAACCACTGAGCCACAAAGAAATATAAGTTATTAAAAAAAGCCAATTTAGGTGCAGAGGTGTGTGTCATATGGTTATTATAGAGATTGCTGGCTTTTCAGAGGACAGTGTTACTTGAGGTCAGGAGGAGATAAAGTTCAACCAGTTCTACCATACCAAACCAAAACATGTTTTTTTTGTTTGGTAAGGTAGCTTCGATAGTTGGTGACATCTTGATGAGAAAGTATTAGACCTTGAATGGTTGTGATGTAAGGTATGCCAATGGAACAATGGAAAAAGAAAGATTAGAGTCAAAACCATCATGTACCTGTTCATACATGATGAGTGATTACTGATTAGATAATGATAAAGGGCATGACAGGATTTAAAGGAATGCAGTGTCAAAACTAGTTTCATGCAAGGGCTCCTACCCTTGATCACAGGTGAGCAAACTTCTAAGCTGGAGGTCTGATGGTGATTGTGGACCCCCAGGCTATGGATCAAGGGTTTCCACGGATTATGATTGTGGAGTGTTATTATAGTTATATATTGTTTAAAAAAAAAAAAACACTTTCTCTCAATGGTGACATTTTTTTCCCAGCAAGCTTTACTTGTCCAGTTCTGCCCTCCTTTGCTTTTGTAGCAAATAGATCCCTCTGAACATAACATTCATCAGTGTTTGGCGTCAGTTCGTTCGTCACTGACGAAGGCTGGATAGCCGAAATGTTTGTTCTTTTGAAAGGCATAATGGAGAAAAAGAAACGACTCATCGTAGTGCGACCCTTCACTCTTGCCAAATATTTACATTTTAAGAGGATGACGCACCAGAGGAGTCCAAGCGCGTTGGTAACAAGAAAGTTTATTTATCGTATTTATCGTATGACATGTTTAAAGGCTGTCACAATATACAGAAATTATATACCTTTTTATCAGCTTAAATTATGGAGGTGCCATTGTGTAGTAAAGTTTACATGTTATTTGGATCAGTCTGAGGTGAGCGATTGAGCAGCAAAAAGTTAATTTGCAAATCAGTATGTTAATTCAATAAGGACCTTAAGCAAGTTAATGTTGTACACCATTTACTAACATGACCTAATATGCAGAGGTCAGGGGAAATTAATACTACTGTCACAAGAGTAATTGCTCTCTTCTATTATTCTGTAGAATAATAGATTTTTTTAGACAATTACTCTTGTGACCGTAGTATTAATTTCCCCTGACCTCTGCATATTAGGTCATGTTATTATTATTCTGTAGAATAATAGAAGAACAGAAGTTAGAATAATGGGGCATTTTTTGTTGTTGTGCTATTTCACAGTCACACACTAGATACAGTAACACAAAAGCAGATCTCAGTGGCACTCTTGGGTTCATGTGAGGATAAAACAACAGCACCAACTTCCAACTAAACGCTCGCCAAGCCCTGCAATCCTACATCTCTCTCCAGCCTGCCTGATTTTTTTGTTTTGTTTATTTTACTTTATGCACTAGGCACTCAACTGGTCTGACAGATTTGGCAGGGAAGTTGAGAGGAACTTACTGTGCTCCCAGTGGAATATCAGGAGTGCACTCACTCCTCTGCAATATGAAAAAAAGTCATGGCCACTCATTTGGTTATTCAGTAAACACGGAACCGTGCCACAGGTGTCACTATTCACATAGTCACTGAAAGAGAAAGGTCAGGCTGAATCATGACTTGAGCATCATAATAATTTTCGGTTATTTGTTGTTGCTACGACTCCTAAAAGGTGTTGACAGCTCAATGCTAGGATGAGAGATGACGATAATTAAGGCCAGCCCGACTGGGACTCACACACGCACAGTGAGAATCTTCCATCATCCAGCAATATTATTTTCAGTCTTAACTAGAGAAGACCTGTTACTGAATATTATAATGTACCGTCCGTATGAGTGTGTTTACAATCAGAAAGACGGGACTTAGTGTCGGTTAGTCTCGCCATGCAACCTCTGGTCGCGAGGGGACAATAGTGTAATGTATTGATTTAAGTTTTTTTTATATTATGGCTACTGTCGTATTGACTGCCATAAAAAGTGAAAAATTGACCTATGAGGTCCCTGGTTATTGCCACCCCTACTTTCCCTTGTCTTGTTAGAACACATGCATTTTTGTTCAGACAGAGAGATGTGTCATGTGAAATGATTTTACTTGTGTCCTTGGTAAGAGCCCATTCAACTCCGGATCGTGGATTGTATAAAACAGGTGCACTGCCTCGGGTGTCTGCTAATTCTCAGTGGGGGTCACAAACTGAAGGGAGTTTATGGACATTTCAGTGGTCTTTTGAAACACTCCTTATTCAATGGTTTGAGAGCTGTAGTGCTTAACTGTTAAATGAATACAATTGGCACCATGATTTATTGAATGACAATTTAAATGCTGCTTTTAGTGTCAGACATTACACAAATGTTGACACAAATGAACCTTGAATATCAAAACAGACAACAAGGTTACGGTCATTGTTGAAAGTGTGGACAAAGGTGTGAATTTTCTTTGGGATGTGAAGAAAATGATGTAGGCTACTAATGTTGATGAACTTTGATTCTGTCCCGTGCTAAGGGCAATAGCCTATGATAGAGTGTTAATACACTAATACTTTCTGTCCAACCACTAGAAGGTCAGAGTGTTTTCAGACATTCTTTTCAGAAATGTGCGTGGTGACAACCATCTTATCAGTTTGGTCTCTGGCCGTTTTATTTGTTTTTAAAATGCACTACTTCCAAACAGTTATTTTCTTCACCTCAGCAGGCACAAACGACGACTCGCTGGACGATAACAGCCAGCCTACGGTGTGTACCACTGACTTTCCAGCATTGAGAAAGCGAGCTCTCAACACACAGAACACATTGGGAAGTGTTTTGAAGGATTGTCATGTCCTCACAATAGAACGTCAGGATTTGTTTTAAACATCTGCAAAGTTTCCCTTTAAGCCTGCAGCACAGTAAATGGAGTAAAATGTTTGCGTTGTTTTATATTCCTCAAATTCATACTAATGTGCTGTATTCTTTGTCTCTCTATAGATATGCCATTTCCTTTGGCACCTCCAAGTAGATAATGGAGTGATAGTCCACGCCTCTCTCAGCTCACCTCCAACCAGCCATCAACAGCAACTCCTTCATGTCGGAAGCTCAGGCTTCAGGTTCCCAGCCTTCTCGCTACCCAGGGCTTGAGGGCCAGGATGAGGCCTCTGGGTGCAGGGGAGCCTCCTCCTACATCTCCATGCCTAGGAGGTCATCAGGATGCAGCTCCATGGACCCCCTGGCCTCCTCTCACAGCCCCTGCGAGAGCATTATCTCCCACTCGCTCCAAGAGGAATATGTGGAGATGAAGAGCAACAGGTCCAGTGGAAGTGGTGCAGAGTCACACAGCAATGAAAGCCATGGGAATGACCGTCACAGCAACGAGAGCCATGGGGAGTCAACGGGTAGCTCTAACAGCAACAGCAAAGACTCCGCCCTCCTGCGGTCTTCTGAGAGCAACAAGAGGTCAGTGGCTGCAGGAGTGGTGAGATTTAACATAGAAATATAAATTATTTTAAACCTTGAAAACCTTATTTTCATGATTGTGATAGTGATTCTTCCAATTCATGCTCTCAAAAATGCACTGACACCCATCTGACCACGGCGTGCATTTTCGCGTGCATTTTCACAAACGCTTTTAAGATTTTCAAGTGGACCCTGGTCCAGAAAAGGTTGGGAACACTACAGTATTTTAACTTGTAGTAGTCCTACAACATAAACCACAAGAAATTGAGTTAACAATCTGATGATATACTTGTAATAACAGTATAGAACATCCTCAAGTATTTTTGCTGTACTGTAACACAGCACTGCTATTACAGTAAAGTAACTCAATATTTTTTTATATTTCTACCGACCGTACCCGTTTAAAAATCCATGGTATTTTGGTTTTGCGGCCTACCCCCCTGTCTGAATGAATGCAGCAATCAGCAATGTAGGCTACATGTTTATTTTCAAATTTAATCAGCCAAGTCAGTGGTGGTGATCCAGCCCTGATGTGAATGCAATTACAGTTGGACCTGTTCCTTCTGGGCCGTCTCGTCAACCATGAGGAGCTTTATAGGAAAAGTGCTACTGCTACAAGATTGATTTGAAGAGTGTTTTTTAAATTGTATCATGTGTATCACAGTGCACTACCTGGTACTGAAATGCACATTTCTGTCTGTTGTCAGTGTGGCTACTATAGAAAAGATGTCTCTTCATCAACCACATCTGTGTCATAATTAAGTGACCCATCATTTGTTCCAGCTAGAGACAGTTGCTGGTTTGTCTGGGAGCTTGTTCTAAGCTATTTCTTTTTTTTTCTTCTTTTTTTTTCTTCGTTCTTTTGTTTTTTCATATTAATGTTTCCAAACTCATGAAGGGAAATATATGATCACATTTGAGGCATGTATGCTTTTTAACTTTTTCAGATGTAGGATAAAGTCAATTAAGAAGGTTGCAGTGGCAGTCTCTATGATATTTCCATATCCAGGTTTCATTTGGATCAAAGCCAGCAGGTCTGTTGAAAGATTTATGGCTGCCTATATAAGAGTACTAAGGCACTAAACAGGTTTAAAGTGCCGTAAAACTATGTCATACTATGATCTGTTGCTCAGAAATAGGATGATAAAGTTTAGCCAATGTGCTGGTCTAAAGTACACAAACTCTTCTACTTTACGCACGCTGAGGGTTCTGTTTTCCCTCAACCTTACAGGGCAAACAAGTTGTGTCCTGAAATGAACTTGGGTTGAAACATCCCTCTGTTGACACTGGAAAAGCCTGTGCCCTAGAACGGCCCACGTTATATTAAACGTGACTTTTTGAAGTTCATTTTGGAGAGATTAAATCTGAGTCAGACTTGTTGGGCCAGATTTTGGAATGCTTTGTTTGCACGCGCACCACTTGTTGTTCCTTTGGTGATCAACTGGTTGTCTATAGGACCATGGGTGGAGCAAAGGGAATATATACTTGTTGTTAACTAGTTGTACGAATGCTTTTTTTATTGTTGAATTGTTTATTGGATCTTGTTTAGTCAATACAATTATTTGTTTTTAGCTCCTGCTCATTTGACTACTTTGTCTCATCTGTTTAAGGAAATAGGTAGCTGATATATTGCACTTTTACCTTAGCGCTAGGTATGCTCTTGGTTGCTTGTTATTGCAGAAAATGCACTTATAACCTCTGGTGATTAGTAGCTTTCGTTCCCTACCTTTGTTGATTGCACTTATTGTAAGTCGCTTTGGATAAAAGCGTCTGCTAAATGACTGTAATGTAATGTAATGTAATATTGGCCACCCCCATGTGATCATTTGCATTAAGCCTAGTTAATACTTTTTTGTATGACTGTGTGACTCACTGAAAAATAAGTTATTATCTCTGCCAGGCCAAAAGGTCGGGAGGCAGAGAGTAACAATGTTTTTCCCCCTGTCTGTCTGTCCATTTGTCCGTCTATCTACCGCTAATCTCAGACAACGCTGGACCGATCGACATTAAACTTTGCATGCACACCCCAGTAGGCCAAGGAAGAACCTCCACCCCATGGTGGTGCGATAACAGGCCGCTTTACCTTTTGGCCTGTAACTCTTGATGCCATTTTGCATCCATGGATACAGTTGGAATTGAGAAGAACAGTGACAAAATATGAATACTATTAATGTATGTATGTATAATATTAACAGAATAATGATAATAGGAGAATAATCTCTGTCTCTATCGTATTGCAGTTCCAACTCCCACAGTTCATCCCCTCCTAGCAGCTCCATGGCCTTCAGTCTGCTGAGCTCAGAACAGGACAACCCTTCCACCAGCGGCTGCAGGTTAGCATTCAGACATGCCACAATTGTGTAACACCATAGTCCTCCTCTTTATGTCATTAGTCAACTCACCTACAGGTAGGTTCCCATTCATCTCACAACCTAACCTTACCTGGATCAGCTAACATTATCCTGTATTTAGGCAGTTAGCTTGAAACAGCCTAAAACATATAAAGCCTATTTTTCACTACATTGCAAGCCTGTGTGTTTTCGTTGAGCAATTGTTTTCTTTAAAAAAAAAAATCAATAATTTATTAGGCTATAGTCAAAATATTATAAGAATGTAAAATAAAATCAAATGTACTTATTTACTTCTTTTGAACCCTTGTGAAACCTGGCGTGTTCATAAAGGACAGTCTCTCATCTGACCTGCTTCTATGCATGTGTGTGTGATTCATGCATCTTGCAGTAGTGAGCAGTCAGCCAAGGCCAAAAACCAAAAGGAGATGATTAAAACTCTGAAAGAACTGAAGCGTCAGCTGCCCTCCAGGAAGAGGAACAAGAGCAACACGTCCACGACCCTCAACACTCTCAAATACGCCCTGCGTTGTATCAAACAGGTGGAAGGTAAGCACACTCACATCTCACTGTCTGTCTTGTCTTGCCTTGTCTTGTCTCTAATTATGGACCCACATGTTACTATGAATTTAGACTTTGGATACATCTGTTATGTCTTTATATTTTAGTATAATAGTGCAGTACCAGTGATTCACGGGTGATGGCCGTCATTCACAAGCAGCACCCTTGCAGGACCCATTATCACAGTATAATAATGGGCCAGTCTATGATGTCAGTTATCTCTAGATTTGGGCATATGGAGAGCCAGACAGATATTCCTGGAATTTATAGATAGATAGAGGATTAAATTAAAGGTTTTGGTCCCCACTCCCTTGGGGGTATTTGTCACTGTATATTTGGACACATGGTGAAATGTGTCCTCTGCATTTAACCCATCCAGTGGGCACTACGGGGGCATCGCCCCGGGGAGCAGAGGGGTTAAGTGTATTGCTCAGGGAAGTGTATTGCTCAGGGCTCAGGGAAACATAGACCAGGGCCGTGACACGAACTGGGGACCTTCTTTTTCCCAGGTGGCCTCTCTACCCACTCAGCTATGGCCAGGAAACACAATTCACAGTTGTAGAAAAACAGACACCCGGTATGTCTTTGTAAAGATGTTGTGCTCTACTTGTGTTTCAGCAAATGAGGAATATCATCAGCTGCTTATGACTGGTGACAGTCAGCCGTCTGGCTTGGACGTGTCTTTTTACACCATACAGGAGATTGACAGTATTACCTCTGAATACACCCTCGAAAACAACGTAAGTCACTGCAGTCAATCCCACGCAACCTGTCTGTCTGTCTGTCTGTCTGTCTGTCTGTCTGTCTGTCTGTCTCTCTAAAAATTACTAAAACATTAACTATATATATATATATATATTTTTTTAATGCCTCATTTTATAATAATAATAATAATAATAACAAGGGCTATCGCCTTTTAAAGTCTTGCAGCGTTACAAAGTGCTTCACACAAGAAATAAAATACACATGTAGACAACAACAGAGGTAACAGATAAAAACATCGTTATGGGATTGGGGGATGGCTGATTTAAGACAATCTGTCATCTCCACACACATTCAGGGAGAGCCAATGTCCGGAGACTCCGGACAGAACTTAACAGCTGCTCTCACCTGCAACAGTTTCCTCTGTAGCTATTCAAAACCTTGACTGTCAGCTGTCCTGGAACTGAGCTACAATGAATGAGCTGAGTTACAATGGTAAATACATTAACGTTGAGTATTAATCATTAAAAGCAACTTTGTAGATATGTGATTTAAACAAGGCTCGGATTCAGCAAGCCTGGTTTAATCGGGCAGGGCACTCCAAAGTGCAGGAGCTCTAATAGCAAAAGCTGGTCTGCTTTTTTTTTTACACTGGAGTTTGGAATGACCAGCAGTGCTTGCTTGAGGATCTCAGGCTACACGTTTGCTCATAGTCATAGTAATCAATTCTAAAATAGATTTACAGCCAGTGTGGATGCTAGAATGAGAGAAATGTGGTCAAATTGTTTGGAGACAGTTAAAAGCTTGGCTGCAGCGTTCCGGGTTTGGGTAAGACAGATGTACAGAGAGTTACAGTAGTCAAAACGTGGGGAAACAAAAGCTTTCTTCAGATCAGAAAAGATTTGACTTGACAATGACTTGCAGTAAATAAACAAATACTGAATATGCATTTTAATGTCTTTCTGCCTTAGGTTTTCTGCTAACATAGAACCCAGACCATGAATATCCTACTCTGCATGCACACAAAAACAAGAAGAAAGAAAAATATCATATTTCCTTTCTAACAATATGGTTTTACTGGAAACATTGCACCTAGCTACAGCTGCTATTTACAATGAAGATGTACAGTACCACAAACTAGCAATACAGTTTCTCACTGCTCCGCTTAAAACATTGTCTTTTATCTAAACTAAAACATCCTTTATACCTGGATTGTTGAACTTAATACAATCTGAAAACAAGAACAAACTAGAAAAAGTGCTCCTCGGAGCACAGGTCTCCGCCAGGTCAGATTAGGTTATTGTGGCCTCCTGGTGGTGCTATAATAGGCCAATGTGAAAAGGGTGCCATTTCTTCTTAGGCCTTTCAATCGGACACTGCATTCATAATTTGAGGCATTTTGTTCCAAAAATGTGTTTTGCTAAATTAGACCTGCTGGTGGCGCTATAACAGGCCAATGTGAAAAGGGTGGCATTTCTTCCTCGGCCTAGTGGGAAGGTGTGCACAAAATTTCACGGCAATTGCACACTGCGTTGATGATTTGAGGCATTTTGTTCAAAACGAACCAATCCTGCAAACTTTGGAAGCCAATCTTAGCCAATCAGGATAGAATATAGAAAATCGGACAGATCTGTGTTGATCACATAACTATAGAGATACTGTGTACTGATTTGCGTGAGGTTTGGACAAAATCTGTAGGAGTGATATCCAACAATGTGTTTGACATTGTGTGACGGACAGACGGACGGACAGGGGGTAAAACATACTCTCTCGCCATGCCTTTCGGCCTGGCGGAGACAACAACAACACTCTTTTGGAATATATAAAAGTAATTTGCGATATGTATATTGCGCATGTTGATATTGTGACGACGATATATATATATATTGTGCAGGCCTATTGAATATACTTCTTTAAATCAGATTGAGGTCAGGATTAAAATGAACACCCCCAGTTTCTAGCAATGTCTTTTAAATTTAAAGTTTGCGTCCGTCTCCCCGACAGGATATTTTCTCTGCGGCCGTGTCTCTCAACACGGGGAAGATTGTGTACATCTCTGACCAGGCTGCCTCAATCCTCAACTGTAAGAGGGACGTGTTTAAGAGTGCCAAATTTGTGGAGTTCCTGGCACCGCAGGATGTCAGCGTGTTCTACAGCTTCGCCACGCCTTACTGCCTGCCCTTTTGGAGCATGTGTACTGGAGCAGGTGATGACACCTGGGATAAGATATACCTGATCCTCTGCTTGGGTAGAGACTGTTGTAATAATACCAGATAAAGTGGGATTATTACATAAAGATTTGCTTAGATTATGGGTCACTCAGATATTACCAGATGAGAGGCCGACTGTATAGCCGCATCACTGGAGAATCTACAATCCCCTTTGAAGCATACTTTCAAGCATGTCTTGGCTTTATTTTGGTGATTAACAAGGCATACTTTCTGAGAAATGTTGACATGTAACAGTTTGCATGGCAACCAGTTTCATTTTCCAAAGCACCGCTAGCCATGAACACTCAAGTCAAGTTGCTCTCACCGTGCGAATGAGGTGACATTTCTGTGCATTTCCAGTCTGTTTGCCCAGCGCCGGTTAAACTGAACGCCCAAACTCGCTGAATCACTCAATATTATCAACCATGACTGGAACTCTGTCAGCTAGCTAGCCTACCTAAAAGCAATAGACTCCCCTTCATTTTCCACCTAGATTTTTTCCCTTATTCTAATTCATAAATCTGGGGCCTGAGCTGTGAATCTCTGCTATGCGAGGGAGCAGGAGACTCAGCTGCCTGAAAACTACTGGTAATTACTGTAGCTGGGTCACGTTCCTCTCTGACTTCTGAATTTAACCATGTCTGTTTCCGGCATTATAGAGTCCTCCGCACCAGACTGCATGCAGGAGAAGTCCTTCTTCTGTCGTATCAGGTGGGTGATTGTGCCAGGCCATCTGCTCCTCGTACGTACCTTCAAGTAGTGTTTATTCACTGTCTCTTCCACTCTAAATGCCTTTCATTATTTTGTCCCATCCTACTGCATGTGAAAGGCAACCCGATTCTTTTTCCAGAAGAGGCATATCCGGACATGCATAAATACAGACAGACAGACATGTGCGCACTTACACAAACACACACGCACATAGCGTACAGACTCAGACACACCCACAGACACTTGCACACTCAATTATTCACTTCCACTTAAAGACCCCAATGAAATCCAATTCAATGTTTAATTTGTTCTCGTTGGGAACTGTAAACACCTAGAGTTGTTTTGCAGGTTGCTGATACGGTCTGTGTCTACAGCGTGAACAGAAATGGTGTGTGCATGTGTGTGTGCAAATGACCACATACAGAGAGGCTCTAGACCGAATCACACTGGTTAGACACACAAAAAACAGACTTTCCGGTGTGCTAAAGCCTGTTGACGCAAGTTTAGTAAACCCCAATCAATATCCGTGACAACTCCCGCCCACTAGCTTTATGTTTTTACAGGAAGCAAATACAGTAGATACAGTATGCAGAATCTAATACCATGACTGCTAGCCATTTCATGGGGGAAAATAGCTCCACAGTGCCCCCTTGAGTGAATATTTTTATTGACATTTTTAAAAATACACAGTGCAACAATTAAAAACGCCAAAATTGATAAAATCACAAAAAAGCCCTAGGCTTGTTTCTATTGCGGTTTAAAACATTTAACACCCAAAAGACTAGACAAACAAGTGCAACAAACAGCAACTATGTAACTGACTAGGTAAGAGCAGAATAATGAATTGCAAGAAGGCACACCTGTGTAGCTGCTCTTGCAACTGTCTGAATCTCTGCTCTTGTCTCTATCCAGTGGCAGTAAGGACTGCGATGGAGACCGGCACTACTATCCGTTCCGTATGACACCCTACCTGATGAAGGTCCAGGACACAGAGCATGCTGAGGAACAGTTCTGCTGCCTCCTGCTGGCGGAGCGGGCTCACTCCGGTTATGAAGGTAAGCACCCCAACCTGCCTTGTACCACCACACACAGCAAAGTGTTAATTTAACTCTGTGGGCTCTATCTTACACCTTGCAAAATACGGTGCAAAGCACAGTGATTTAATCCCCTCTGTATGTTTCCAACTTGAGAGGGGAGGGCATCTCTAACTTTTATCACCTATGCCCTTCAAATGGAATCCTGGTGCTGACCACATAATCGGAATGGGCTAGGGTCAGTTCCTGCCTCATTAAAAACATATCTTTAAGGAAAAGAACTTGAATAGTTTCTGTTCCTTTCCAGCTCCAAGAATCCCAGCTGACAAATGCATCTTCACCACCACGCACACTCCAAGTTGCCTGTTCCAGGATGTTGATGAGAGGTAAGACATAGTGTGAATTGTTTTCTTAACCTTGACCTAAAGCCCTTGGGGATGGTTCTAATTCATATCATTACTTGCTCATTCACTGATGATTTTCACCCTTTTTTCCTGTTTGTTTTGTTTTTGTTTGTTTATTCTATTCTATTGTTTCCTATTTTGCTTCAGGGCTGTTCCACTCCTGGGCTATCTCCCCCAGGACCTCATTGGTACCCCGATCCTCACGCACGTGCATCCTAGTGACCGACCGATCATGTTGGCCATTCACAGGAAGAGTGAGTCAGTGGGTTAGGGTGAAACCATTGATGAAACAGAGAAAAGCTTAACCACATGGTCTATGGGTCCAAAATGACGATCCAAACCCTAACGGACCCAGGAAATTCGATACGAATTTGTTCAAAGATATTACATAACCGACCTGGTGCGTGTCCAAGAAGAGAGAGACCAGAGAGACCCAGGATCCGGGTTGGATATTATATGGACCTGACAAACCCAATAATTATAATTTCTGTTAAAATGCTGTTCTACCAGTAGATGACAGAGATAAACGACTCCACAAATCTAGCAGTTATGGAGCAGCCTACAATAAAAGACAATGAAATGTAATTGTTTGTTAAATGGATGATAATTGCGAAAGTGGAAGGAGGCGCGCCGAAGGCGCGCCTCCGCCCAAGTGGAGCTTACTATGAAAGTCTGCTCGGCTTGTGTCTCTGTGTGTCTGTCTGTCTGTGTGCAGTGCACTGCCTGGGTGCGGCCGACAAAGGGCGCCAGAGTGCAGCTACAGTCAAAACACAAACACACACACACACACACACAGAGTCCGTAAATACACAATATTTTCGAGCTGCGTTCGCTTCCAGCGTTCGCGCGTCTTACTTGTAGTTGCAGTAGCCTACATTATTACTAGTCAGTTTTGCTTTCCTGTGGTGACAAATTGGTCACCTAGGCTCTTCAAATGGAATGAATATACAAAAAGCAAAGAAAACCTTTTGTAATGGATTTAACTGTTATTTGTTTTTAAAAGGACTCAATGGCTTTCCATATAATTTGAAAGTTTATTTCTTGTCCCTCCGTAGTCCTTCAGTATGCCGGCCAGCCGTTTGACCACTCATCCATCCGGTTCCGTGTTCGGAATGGAGAGTACATCGTCCTCAACACCAGCTGGTCCAGCTTTGTCAACCCATGGAGCCGGAAGGTCTCCTTTGTCATTGGGAGGCACAAAGTCTGCATGTTTGTATTACTCTCCTATCTTGATTCAATATAAGGTTATTACAGTGTGTCATAGTTTGCCAAACCACTCACTCTCTGTATTGCAGTACATGCCTTATTCCTCTGGTTCACCTGGTGTGTGCACTCAAGGCTTTTCTGTGTGTACTTTTCCCAGGGGCCCGTTGAATGAGGATGTTTTTGTGGCACCAGTACCTGCCTCAGGCGAGACAAAGAGCACAGATTGTGACATTCAGGAGATCACAGAACAGATCCATAAGCTCCTGCTGCAGGTAAGAAGAGACAGAACAGGAAAAAGAGGAAGCAAGGAAGTATATGAGCACAGTACATAAATAGAAAGTGAAAAGTGTGCAATGTTCTATTCCTTAAGCTGTAATGCTGAATTCCCACCAGCAGCAGTGAGCTAATTTCCGTAGTGCGGGATTCTGTTAAATAAGCGAATTGTGGTCCAGCTCTCGCTGCACAGCACAGGCAGGAATAAGTGTATGGACTGCATTTATAAAGTGCCTTTGTCCAAAGCATTTCATAATGTATTTCACATTCACACCGATGGCGGAGAAAACCATGCAAGCCACCAACCTGCTCATCAGGAGCAGTTCTAGGTGTTCATTGTCTTGCTCAAGAACACATAGACACATAGCCAGGAGGACCCGGGGATCAAACCGGGTCTCTGGCAGCTTGTTTGTCAATGATCTATACATTTTAGGTAGGAAACAGGGCAGTTGATAATTTTCACATCTGGAAATGCTGGTTCAAAACTTTGTTTCAATATTTCAATATTTGGTACTTTCACACAGTAGCCTGTGTCTGTCCATCGCAAATAGTGTGTGTACGCCTATCCCATCGCTAATTCAGACAACACCACACTTCCAGTTGGCTGCCGCTCTGTCTTGCCACACTGCGGTAGCAACAAAGGCTACGCCTCCTTGCACGGTGCATTCTCAGAACACAGAAGCGGAATACCGCAACTGGTGTGAATTCAGCGTAAGACTGTATTGGTCTGTCTGTCATGTTGAACCTCTTCCTGTACTGTGTGTGTCTGTGTGTCTGTGTGTATATGACAAGCCGGTTCATAACACCAGCTCCAGTGGCTACGGTAGCCTCTGCAGCAATGACCACGTCCTGGCAGCGACTCCTTGTGGTGAGAGCACCAACAATGGTACTGAGAACAAGATGAAGCCAGAGGACGAGGGAGAGATCCGCAATGTCAAACCAGTAGGTAGAACCATGTTTGGTTAAAGATTTTTGTTGGCAAAGCACAAATTACATACATTTGTCATTTTAACAAATTTGAACAGACTATAAAACAAGAAAGACCAGCACAAGTACAAGATCTTCATCAATGACAACAATATATTGGAGACATAATAAAAGGTACACCAAATAATCGGAATATTCCATAATGGCTTTTTATTTTATTTTATTGGAGGATAAACCCCTTGAAATGCATCATCTCGTCTTCCAGGGGGTCCTTGAGACATTAGAATCAGTAGAATCAAGCCATCCTGGCAAGGAAGACTAACAGCTAACTTGTCATCCTGAAGGAGCGGATGTTGTTACATTGATTGACCCCCAGTCCTGCTCCTTCTGGGGCTGAAAGGGCATAAGGCCTTGCAGAGCAAGTCAGTGCAAAATGTCTGCATTAAGATGGGGGCGCTTATGGTGCTGAGCTGTAGTTTTTGCAGCTTCACCGTTAAAATAATTGTATTTTTGAATGAGAGATCTGAATCAAGAACTGTATTCAAAAGCAGATGCAACTGGGAGCTGATTCTCTCTACATTAGATATGGAAGTTCTGCTGACATTGGTATGTGTATGTGTCTGTCTCTCTGTACCACAGTGCTCCTTCGAGGAGCTCTGCAAAGGCGTTCAGATCCAAAAGAGCCTGGAGCAGGAAGTCTGCCCAGCACCGCACAGCAAGAGGAGCAAAGGCAGTAAGTCTAACCAACTGTGTGTGTGTGTGTGTCCAATTTTGAGAACCCGCGCCCGCCCGCCCGGCCCGTTGCAGGACTCTGGTGTGTGTGTGTGTGTGTGTGTGTGTGTGTGTGTGTGTGTGTGTGTGTGCGGGTGCGGGCGGGTGGGTGCGTGTGGGTGTGTGCATACATACATGAGACATAGTGAGAGTTTCTCATTGATCCTAACAAATGCCCTTGCACTTTGCATTATGCAAAAACTATGTATTTTGAACTGAAATAAATGCATTTAGAGTTGATTTCTGTAGATTTTTGTCATAGGACACGGTCTCAGAAGTACACATTTGCCTTAACTCTTGGCCTCTCCCCAGCAGAGTCACTCCAGAAGAGCTCAACTGTGGCGAGGCCCAAGGACTCGACCGGCCCTCTCAGCTGGAGGGAGACAGGGGCCATGATGGAGCAGAGCAGGGCCCTTTTTCAGGAGGAGCTGGCCTTCAACGACCAGACTATTTACTCCTACCAGCAGATCAACTGTCTGGACAGTGTAACTAGGTAAATAGTAATGGACTTTTTTGTGTGCCTTTTTGCATTTATTTATTCTGGTCCTGCCACACTGCATCAGTATCCTGCTGTATTGCTGTGTGTGGCAGCGGTGGCCTAGTGGTTAGAGGGGCGGCCTTGATACCGGAAGGTCCCTAGTTCGATTCCCCAATTCATCACATCAATCATGAATCACTGCTGAATAGCCCTTGAGCAAGGCTTCCATGCAGGGTCCGGCTGGAAACAAGCTTCGTGCTTAGTCCGACACCCTGGGTAAACAACAAACTTTGCTTTGCTTTGCTTTGCTGCAGGATTTTCCTCATTAGGAATGGGTGCAGCCTTGCAGCGGCGCTGTCGCAAACATGTGATTTTCTCTGATGTGCTGTTATGTCTGTACTCATTATGTCCTCATGATTGATAGTGAAGAAACTTGACTAAAGAGCTGAAGGAAGCAACTGGAAAGGGCAATGAGACAAAAAGCACACATAGAAATAGAATAGAATAGAAAGGTTAATACGTGTGCCATTGTGTTCAGATACCTGGAGGGCTGCAATGTACCCCGCACCATGAAGAGGAAGTGTCAGTTCTCCTCCAACACCACTTCCTCCAACTCAGATGAATACAAGCAGAAGGAAAGCAATGCCATGCAGGCATTCGTAGGTAGGTCCTTCTGCAGGAATTATAATATCGTTAAATGATATCAAACTCAGTGATCCTATCCATGGCAACATATTGGCTTTAAGTCACAGATTGTGATTGCAAAAAGCTCTAGCTCAAAATAGTTTGCCTTATTCCCCTGGGAATCTCTCTTTCTGTCTCTTTCTCTCTCTCTCTTTCTCTCTCTTCTCTGTGGCAGAGCCCGTTTTGTTAAAGGATCGGTCTGACCTTCCTCCTTTGGACGAGGCAAACAAAAAACAGCGTGACACGGCCACAGCAGTGGTGGGCACCTCCCTGCCCTTGCCTGTATCCAGTAAACCAGAGAGTGTGGTGTCAATAACCAGCCAATGTTGCTACAGTAGCACCATTGTGCACCTAGGAGACAAGAAACCCCGACTCGAGTCAGGTTAGCACTTGTGT
Organism: Gymnoscopelus microlampas; assembly: GCF_963454915.1. Taxonomy (NCBI): domain Eukaryota; kingdom Metazoa; phylum Chordata; class Actinopteri; order Myctophiformes; family Myctophidae; genus Gymnoscopelus; species Gymnoscopelus microlampas. The sequence goes on along the minus strand of NC_139942.1, from coordinate 31,377,653 downwards.
TTACAGATGAGTGTGAGCATGTACAGATCAGTAGGTTCACACACAGTTTGTCAATGTTTTATTATTAATAATAGGAGTACACGTCTGAGTACACGTACCCCGATTTGAAAAAGCCAATAGTCCATATCTAGCCATGTTAGCAAAGCGTGCTGTGTGCTACCTTATATAATGTACTTGTGTGATGCACATTATATGTGATATGTGATTGGCTTCACTTTAATTCTACTCCACTCTGTTTTCCATGCAGAGATCGTGGAGGATGTGAGACGAGTAGGGGAGACGACAGAGGGCAACCAGACCCCTGGGCCTCCCATCAGTGCTGTTTCACCACCCATCCAGGAGAGGGAGCCCTATAAGAAACTAGGGTTGACCAAGCGAGTTCTGGCAGCTCATACTCAGAAGGAGGAGCAGGCCTTCCTGTACCGCTTCAGAGAGATTAGAGGAGTCAGGGCCTTCAAAGCCGACTGCTCTCAGTACCTGGAGCGCCACAAAGGACCGATGCCAAGTGATGGTAATGCTGACCATGCCACAGCCCTGCTGTATCCACACTCACACACTTAGGATAGGATAACCACTTAAACTCCATATACTTTGTTGACCGCAGTCCCCCAGGGTTCTGTACTTGTTCCCCTCCTTTTTTCCCCTCCAAATCTACAGCCAATCTACAAGCTCACAACGTGTCGGGTTGTGATGCGTTGTGAGCTTGTAGATCCGCTATTTTCGCCAAATGTTCCCCTATTACGACAGAATAGAGATGCTACATGTGGTCAATTGATTTTAGTTTTCTAAATTAACCTGATCCTCTCATCCCAATAGTTGTGCCCGCTGCAAGGTCCTTCAAGCGCGGTGCAGAGCCCATCACCCGCCGTGGCGCCCGCAACAAGAAGACCAAGTCTAAACGTGTGAAACACACAGAGTCGTCAGACAGCACAGTGTCCCGCCACAGATGGCAGCAGCTCCGGCCTCCGCTTCTAAACCAGGGCCTCAACCAGACTTCCTGGTCTGCCTCCGACACATCCCAGTCCACCTTCCCCATGGCCTATACTACTATTATGCCAGGATATACTCTCCAGGTGTACTCCAGAGAAAGCACTTTGGCACCCTGTCTAGACCCCTTGTTAACGGGCCTCGGACACAGCCAGTGCAGCCAGGTCCCTGCTTGTGCCCCAGCCATCCACCCTGCTCCCTACACGGCATCCATGGTGACCCCTGTCGTGGCCCTTGTGCTGCCTAACTATGCGTTTCCTCTGGTGGGCAACGGACCTCCACCACCACCTCCACAGCAGCCTTTTTACCAGCCTTTCCCCATGCAGCCCCAGCCCTTTGATCAGACTGGCTTCCCAGGGCAAGGCCCCTTCCCAGGTCAGCCTGCCTTCGCAGACCAGACCCAGATCCAGTGTAGTCCTCAGAATCCCATCGATCCTCAGGCGTGGTGCCTGTCCCCGTTGTTCTCCGAAATGCCTATGGCCCCCGCGGAGGGCTTGTCTTGCTCCTCCACGCCACAGTCTGGCGTTGGGGGCCAGTGGTTTCCTCCACTGGTCCAGTCCAGCTGCAGCTCTCCACTGCAGCTCAACTTGTTGCAGCTGGAGGACAGTCAGAGGTCCCTGGAGAGACAGGACAGCACAGTGCTCTCTCCTGGAGGGCATGGGAACAAGACCGCGGAAAGGGAGAAAGTTCCAACCGGCAGCCAAGCCATGGGAAAGGAACCGCAACAGGTAAATTACAACATTCCAATGTGTGTGTGTTAAAATGAAAGGTGTGATGCCCTGTGATCTTCGGTGTGCGCCACAGGGTGTTAATTCTTGGTGCCATTATCCCTTACCCAATAGCCTTCTGTCAGAGTCCCTGGTCCACATGGACGGCTAGACCCCTGTATACCGACTACATAACCTGCTTCTGTGAGCATTTGTCTTGGGATAAAGTGTGCTGCAGGCTGAGATGTTAGGACTAAGAGGATTGCATGAGGAAATAGGAGACATGGGGGCATGAGGAAGCAGGAGAGACATGGGGGACATGTGCGTGTAAATCCCAGATCAGCAGTTTCTTATATACTCAGCCCATTTGGCGCTAACAACCAGTGTTCATAGTCATTTATATCGCATTTCTTCCCCATTCTGATGCACGGTTTGAACTGCAGCAGATCGTCTTGACCATGTCTATAGGCCTAAATGCATTATTTGATTTACTGCCATATGATTGGCGGGTTGGAAATTTGTGTTAATGTGCACTTGGAGATCTGCGTCTGATAAAGTGGTCGGTGATATGGAACTGCACTGAAGTGTACAGTGTGACACACAGGTTTGCATGGCGTTAATGGGGTGATGGAGAATATTCCACTCAGTGAGAAGAAACTCAGTGAGAAGAGTCTAAAGAGATGAAGTCACCATTCAGCATGCACACAGTAATGTAGTCTGGAGCAAGCAGAGGGGATCTGTCAGTTGGAGGTTGTGTTTACTCATCATGAATTCCTCTTTTACACTACAGGCGAGCTCACTCGGCGATGGGAACAACAGCGATGTCAACTCGTCCTCGTCCTCCATGTTGGACATACTTCTCCACGCAGGCTCGTGTTCAGGCACTGGCTCGGCCACCACAGGTTCCATGGGCTCTGGTGGACACTCTGCCAGTGGACACTCTGCCAGTGGACGCTCTGCCAGTGGACACTCTGCCAGTGGACGCTCTGCCAGTGGACACTCTGCTTGTGGACACTCTGCTAGTGGAGCCACCAGCAGCGGAAAAGGTCTTTGGACTTCTCTGATGTTTACAAATTTACACACACACACACACACACACACGCACACACACACACACACGCACACGCACACGCACGCGCACATTTATCCTGTATGAAAAAATAGCACCATTGTTCGGTTTGTAATGCGTGCCAATCCGAAAGCCTCATACAGAACGTTTCAATATGAATTATGTGTACCATTACACCCCTAAAATATATGTATGGGATATATAGGATATACTGTATTCTTAAAGACCTGCATACTGTACAGGTTTTTTGGGGGGTGGCCGAGTCTGCCATTGTCTTGTAAGTGCAAACAACACAGATGTCAGCATGAGTTTTTGAGACGGATTGTATACAGTGATAGATTTTTCTGTCCTAGCGCAAGCGTATGGTTAATTTCTGTAGTGCAGGGACATTAATCAACTGGTATCTTATGAAAATTTAAGACAGGGGTCCAAATAGTCATTTTAAAGCTCCTGAGCCACAAAAAGAAACCAAATCCGTGAAAGAAGCACCTTTGTTTGCACCTCCAACGTACTAGAGCGTGACATTACTGTAGCTAAAATAATATACATATATAATATGGAAAGGATGTGTACCAGTGTACAGTATGCCATGAGGTCAAATAGAATGATATCCATCTTATCTATGGGGCCCTCAGGAAGCAACGGCAGCAGTAACTACTTTGGCAGTGTGGACTCATCCCAGAACAGCCAGAAGGTCGAAGGTAATTTAAGCAGCAACGAGAGAAAGCCCATGGAGGTGGATCAGAGTGAAGACATAATCAAGTATACACTGCAGGACCCACTGTGGCCCCTCACAGCCAGCACAGATGACAAGGTCATCAGGACCTATCAGCTGCCCTCACGGTGAGTAGGAGGAGATGGGATGGATTATGTTTAACCTATAGAATGTTAACCATGTGTAGGAACACATTTAAAGGCAATGTTTTCTCAGTTCCTTCATGATGGAAACTGCACAATAAGCTTTCAAACTGAACATGCAGAACCTATCCTATTATTGTACTAGGAACATGATAATGGGACCCAAAGTAGGCTACACCGATGTTAACCACTTAAAATCGTTATATTTTCAAAAAGCTAAAATAGCTGATCTACATGCTCGTACGTGTTGCGTTATGACACGTGAGCTCGTAAATCTATTTTCTTTTTACGCTACTTTGTAATTTTCATGCTTTAGTCAGACAGTCACAGAGAAGAGAGAGACAGGAAATGTGAACAGATAGCAGAGGAAAGACAGAGCAAATGGTCTGGCCAGTTGGGAGCATTCTTTGCCCATGTGGTATGTGCTGTGCTCGCCTGTTATGACTTGCTGAGAATAGGGATTGTCAGGAGATTACATGCAGGACCCAAACTCAGGAAGATGCAGGTAATGTTTGGAGTGGAAAACCAAGTTTATTACTCCAACTTGACAGAGTGTAGTGCAAACGGAGATGGGACTCCCTTAAATCCAGGTGTTTAGCCCGGATACCGCTCCTTACATCCTGCATGACAGACAAGGTGTGCCTCACTTTGGGTCATCTTGTCAAGCTAAGCTATGCTTCTACTTGAATCTTGAGTTGTTGTTTTTTTAAACTTTCTTTTTATTCTTTTTTATTTTTTAGAGCAAGGTAGGTCATGTTGGGCATCACATTTACATTAAATGAGTACATTTCTGGTATAGTTAACACTCTTATGTTGAGGGCTATTCAGTCCAGATGAAATGAGAGGGATCCTTATTTGAAGTAACTTCAGTCCTTTTGTTGAGAGATCTCAGTTTGTTTGTTTTTACTGTTAAAGTCCATGAATGTTGAGGTTTTTGAACAAAAAATAAGTCTCTTATCAATATTCAAGTACTATGTGTAATTTTGAAATTGACTGTAACCGATTCCAACCCTATCAGTTTGCAAATAGAATGGCGCACTAGTCGATGCGCAAGGCCATTGGCTGCTTGGCACGGGCACTCGCCTAATGGCTCACTTGGGCGCCTCATGGCCTTAAATGCCTCACTGCTGTCAAGTGATGGAAAAAGTAAAAATGTAATTGTTTAAAAAAAACAAAAACATTCTCAGACAGGTAACAGCTGCAAAGGTAAACAGTAGGACAATTTTATGATGGGTTTCAAGGGGGGAAATTCTGTTGAATTTTGAATCTTACTCAACTGCTAACTTCTCAAGCATACTCCCCCTTGCATGAATAGTTATTTTACATGTCTTCCATTAATCTTATCTTAACTATGCTAGATCATTTGTATAGTTACGTTTAAGCTTCAGTGTGAGTTTGTGTCTGGCTTTCATTGTATTTGCCTCACACGAGCACCACACATGGAGTGACTGTTTTTGGCCACTAGATGGTAGACAGAGACAAAACACATCCTGGCTGATTAGTGAGGCTGATTGCCACTCACCAGAATTTATTTGTATTCCCTTGAGAGATGATGACATTTAGAGGATGTTTCCTTCTTTCTCTGTCTCTGAACTTTTTTGTGTGAAAACATAATCCTGAGATCTTTTTTTGTGGTGTATGTGTGTGTTTTGGTCTCTAGTGACATCCAAAGGGTCCTCAGGGAGGACAGAGAGAAACTGAGACTTCTGCAGAAGCATCAGCCTCGCTTCACAGAAGACCAGAAGACAGAACTGATGGAGGTTCACCCCTGGTTAAAGAAGGGAGGCCTGCCCAGGTCTCTTAACATCACGGTAAGCAAAAAAAACTCTCTCTCTCTCTGCTGTATTGCTCCTCTTTCTTTAGCACCAGCTCCTGTCTATCTATCTTACTACTCTAAGAGTAAATGTAGAAATGTGTACACTGTCTGAGTTAAATGAACACTGAGGATTTTGCTGTGTAGTGACCTCTTTGTCTCTGCATGTCTCATGGAGACACGAACATGCTGTCTTTCTTCTCACTAAAACTATTTTTACTTGTTCGATGTACGATCACCAGATCTGTTCATGTTGTGACGACACCACAGAGCTGCATGTGGACTGCGGGCATAGAGAGTCGTCGGGGTGGTCCACTGCCTGAGGACAGGAGTCCTTGAACGCCATTGTCCACGCCCTGGCACCTAACCACACTATCTACCCCCTATTGATTATACACATAAGTTAATCAGCACTTGGTAACTCACCAGCACTCAAGTCCTTTGGCTGTATAAGAATTGTCACGCTATGTGACTCACTATTAACAGACACCAGCCAGGACTTGGCTCAAAGCAACATCCGTCAATGATGTGACTCAGAGCCCAAGTCTCCTTTGCCAGCAGCCATTACATGAACTAATGCTGATAGTACTGTCTAATTCTCTGTTTGTAATTGTCTCTGCCAGGCCGGACCGAAGGCCTGACACTATGTTTTCGCTCCTGTCCGTCCATCCGTCTGTGTTTGTGTGTCAGTCAGTCAGTTAGTGGTGGGAAAAACAGTTCATTTTGGTGAACGAACGATTTCGTTCACGTTCACGGGAAAGATTCGTTCAAATGATTCGTTCGCGTTCTCGTTCAGTAGCACTTGCGGTCCTGGCGGAGCGTATGCGATGCGCTACGCTAACTGCATGCAACTGTGTGCATCTGGTGGTCCCACTGACATGACTGCACAGTCTGTACAGAAACACAGCACTGTCATTCACGATCTATTTGCACCATCTTCTTTGTAATATAATGTGTAGAAGTAATACATTACTGCAGTATATAATGTAAAGTTATTTTTATTTGTCGATAATTATTTATAATAACAATAATAATTTTATACAAAGCAGCCCAAGTCAGTACACTCATGACTATCGATTTCCATGCATGTCTTTAACTAGCCTACTATTAACTTCATGAATAGTAGCTGTAGCATACTATTTGCATCTTCTACTCAAACTAAAACGTGTTAATTGACCTATCTGTCCTTTGTCTAGGTCGGACCATGCATATTTATTTCTTTTGATACTTAAATGTCGTGCTAACACTATCTGTCTTTTGTCCAGGAACAACAGTAGGCTACCTTTATTTCAATTCATGTCTATACTGGACAACTCTACAGCACAGCTTTCTGTCTGTCTGATGGTCTGTCTGTCGCGAGAGGAATAACAGCCCGCCCGTCGTGTGTGCGGTGTGCGGGGGAGGGGGAGGGGGGCATGAACGAAATCATGAACGTAACAGTTTCGAGTCATGAACGTGTTCGTTCACGCTCAGCTTTGATGCCATGCTTTTTACTGTTGAGCATCCTGACACTGTGGAAAACATTGAAATACTTGTCTCCATAGACTTTGCATTGAAACTCAATGCCCAATCTGAAAGTTCCAGCGCCGCGACATTGCAGGTGTGAATGTGGTGTAATAATGATCCATAGAGCCAAGACTCATGTAGAGAGTAGAGACTGAACACAAACTGAGGTCAACAATGTGTGCATAATACGTACATTCCATTGAAGAAAAAAAACTTGTGTTATATTATTTCTTGTCATAATTCATTCTCACAAATCTACTACACAAGCATGCATCAATATTAATGTAAACCTCCTGATGGATTTTGTTGTTCAAGAGCCATTAAGACTGGGAAACATTTAATCAGTTTGAGCACAAGCATGATGCACCTTTCTGTTGAAATGTTTGTAATCCTCAGTGATTTTTTTTTTACAGAAAATAATTTCTCCTGGAAAAGCAGGTATATTATGTATATTTACAGATTTGTATAATATAATATTTGTTATAATATAAGACAGCCAGCAAAAAAGCAAAGAGGGCCAACAACCTATGAGATTGTTGATACTGTGTGTGTGTATATACACTACACAATCTGTATTTGTAATGTCTGACTTTTAAGCGGTGACCATCTCTACTCTACGTAGGAGTAAATAGAAGAAGAGAATGGGCCGTAGACTAGGGTGAAACTTGCATGATAATGTGAGAAGAATATTTTGGTCATGTCAACAGTGTGAAAGTGTCCTACGAATTGAACATTTTTGGATGCGTCTCTTGCAATCCATCTATACTACATACAAATATTGTATATACAATTGACACCTTTCTGATGTATACTGTTTCCTGCTGTGGATTGAATGTGGAACTAAAGCCCATGGATCGAATGTGTGGTCACTTTGAAGTTTAATATTAGGGTTATTACACGGGCGTAAAGCAATTGAAACAGATGTATTTTGTTTGCACTTCTCTGCTCTTTTAATGCTTATGCTGCAGTTTGTTATTAAGTAAGCATTCTAAGGCATATTTTAAATGGCAACTTGCACATTTCCTATCTAATTTCTGTACAGTTTGTTGTGTTTTCTTTTCTTATGTTGAACATGGAGACTATTCTCTCCTGTTGCTAAAAGTTTTCAAATTAAAATGTTTTTGAAATACTTATGACTTATGGCCTAATGACTTAAGCAGGGAAATGATATCAGACAACAATCTGTAGAATATGCTAAGGCAAGCAGGCGTCAATTCTTTCATAATGGTGCAATAATGTTAGTCAACTCAACTGTTTTACAGAGACCTTATAAACTGCTTGTAGAGTAATATATTATATAATAATTTGGACACACCTTGAAGGCTGAGAAGTTGCTTAGAGTTTATGGTTAATTAATGACTTGTTGTGAGATCATTAGGCTAGATTCTAGCCTAATCCTGTGTTTGGCATGCATACATTATAGTTCATGCCTGGCTGTTTGGTGCCTTGTTCGATTTTGAAAGCTTAAAGCTAGCAGGCGGTCTGTCTTCACAGTCACAGATCCTCCGTGGCTTACCTCAGTGGTTCTCAACCTTTTCAGGCTGTGACCCCCCAAAATAATTGAGGTATTAAATTTAGTTTGACTCGGTTCCACAGACAAATACTGTGATAAATAAAATGGCATTTGCAAGGCGCTGTGAGCTTGTAGATAGGCTATTTGTCACAACGTTTGCCTCTTTCTTATATTATTTGACAGTTTGGCCAATGTTTGACCAGTTTTTATAGTAGCCTATAGTTTGTTGACTACTTTTGATACAGTAATTATCTTTTTTTGTGGTATTAAAAAGTTCTTAAAAGTCCTTAAATGGTCACTTCACTGTCATCTGGGGAGCCCCCCCCCAAAAAAAAAATCATGTGGGGACCCGACCCACTGGATGAGAACCACTGGCTTACCGCATCTGATCAAAGCGGACAGGATGATTTACGTCCCCTCTGTTCACACCTCAGATTCTCCCAGTTTGTAGACGAGGAGGTGCGAAACATCCAAACCGCCCCCTGTAGTTATTTGCACCTTTGGGAGTTCCGCAAATCCGGTCTCCCGGGCTTCACGACACAAATCTGCGAAAAATAAAAGTTGAGAAGGCTTCTCCTCAATTGTCTTCTTTACTCTTGGCATTGGAAATTATAAACGGGACGGGATATGGAAGCTTTTATTGCCCCCTAAACTATAGTACCAGCCTTCTGTCTGTCCCTTTCGTGAATGGGATGGAGGAAAAAACTACTGAATGAAAGCTTTCAGTTTGTCGACAGTGTAAAAAGTAACACTTGATGACATCAGAACTTGATCGAGGTGCCAGTTAAGATTAGCCTAAAACCTTAACTACAGGTCCTTTCTTTTCATATTCATTTGTCGCAACACCTGTGTGGCTGAGAATGGAAATAGACGTGCTTTGACTTCAGTCTCTCTGCAACACCGTGTGTTTCTCTACCGAAAAGCGCAAATGCCAACCTAGCCTATCCATAGGCAAAGCATGAAGAATAATTTTCTAATTATCTTGCCCTTCTAAAAACTGAGAAGTTAACCCAATTGAAATAAGTTAGCCTGACGTCTTTATAAGGGGATATAGCAGCTATATCCCCAACCCTATAGGCTATTATAGCCCACTGTATTTTAGCCTGTTGAGAAAGTATCCACCTATCATCAGCTATGTATGTGCGTAACATTCCTGTCACATTCCATGACCTAATGAGCATTTCTCTTAATCATACATCTTTCACACTGAAAAAAGCTAAGGTTTAGATTAATAACCCAAATTGTCCCAGTCCATTCTCACTTCATGAAACCAATAATTTGAAAACACTACGTGTGAATTTAGGCCTATAGTTTGCGTCTCATTATAAAATGAACATAAAATCAGTGGTGGGAGAACTTATATTTACTTACTACTTAAGTAAAAACCGCAATGCAAGAAAAAAAAGTAAAAGGATATCAAAATGTTAGCCTACTTGAGTAAAAGTACAAAATTACGTTAAGATGATCCCTGGCTAATAAGCCTTATATGCCTCAATACATTATAATTGCCCTCCATAACTAAAAACACCGTTTTTTAAATGTATTTTAGAAATAGTTCATATTTTACTCAAGGGGGACAACTCCTGTCGCAAGGTGAAGATGTAATTTGTCCATGTGTGGTCCAGCCCTATATGGAATGTATGGAATGCATGTGCTAAAAACGTATTTAAAATATTGTTTTGACATATTAACCTTAGGAAGTACTAAAGTTGTTTTTAGTTAGCACATGCATTCCATAGGGTTGGACCACACATGGACAAATGACATCATCAACTTGCGATGGGCGTTGTCCCCCTTTGATCTATATCTAAAAAAATAAATACAACATTTAATTTTTTAATGTTTTTAATTTTAGTTATAGAGGGCAATTATAATGTATTAAGGCATATAATGCTTATTAGCCAGGAATCCTTTTATAATACAGGCTACTCAAAGTACAAAAACTTTCGAAATGTAGCCTTTCTACAGCTTGTATGGCTATTTTCGAAAAGCCAAATTGTGGTCTAAGTGGTTCTGTATGTAGGCCATATTAATGATCAAAATCTTAAAAATGAAAAGTAGGCATATACAATATTTGCCTAGTGGAGTAAGTATACATCAGTAAGTATACGTCAGGTCTATTGAAAATGGAACTAAAAGTACAGTTATTACACCATGCACTGTATAAAATAATGCTATAGGCTACCACACAACTCAGGGCAGTGAATTAGTTTTATTCAAAAGACATATTGAAAAGTCAGTGTAAGAGTTTATGAATTGGAAAATCAACAGACATTTACAGACATTTATAAATACAAAATTGTAAACACATGCCTAAACATCGAAAATGACTTACATCTATATCTATACCTGCTTTCACTGATGAAACAGGGGAACACCCTATGGGTCTAATTATGGATCTCTGTTGTTGTTTTTAAATAGTTATTCTTAAATAAAATTTTGTTATTAGTTTAATTGCAACACCAAAATAATTACACAAAGAGTTTAGCAGATGTCATTCAACAAGCTGACAGCTCTTTAAAACAGCAGGCTAGTCTTATCCTAACATGTCCTACACACAACAGTCTGAAAACGAAGCTAAAAATAAAAAAAAGAGGATACAAATCAGTATGTGATTATGACTTTGTTTTATTGACTTCGAATCTACCATGGCCTCCATACTGATTCACAGTACGTTAAGGGTGACGCACCCTGACTCTCGCCCTCTTCCATGAAGATCTGGCTTTGATCAGAGTCTGTCTCGTCCAGATCCGAGCAGCACAAGTCATCGGTGGAGGTGGTTGATGGAGCAGGGGACAGGGCCGATGAGCTGCCGGGGGACACGCTCCTTCCCCCGGGGGAGATCAGTGCTGCATACTCAGACAAAGGCCAAGTGCTGTTGTTTGGGCAACTGTCTGTCGTGATGTCCGACTGCAGCATCACCTGCAGACGGTCCTCGTCGTTCAAGGGCATGCTTTCCAGGAGGTGGTTGAGGAGCTCCGCGGCGATGGTGGGGTCTATTCCCGGACAGTTGGAGATGAAAGTGTGCACCTCATGCATGCACTGGATGTATCCCGCTGCAAACCTCTCACACGCCTCCCGGTTCTCTGCGTCCACCTCTGATTGATATAAAACACCATACAAACTCAGTGAGTCCTCACAAGTATACATAACATGTGGACAGTGATCGATTTTTTTTTAACTTAAGTAAAAGTATCAATACTGCAATGTAGAAATACTCCGGAATTCAAAATTGACTTAGTAAAAGTACAAAAGTATTGGCATCAGAGTGTACTTAAAGTACCAAAAGTAAAAGTACTCATTATGCAGAATGTCCCATTTCACAAGCTTTCAAAAAAAACAAAACTTTTGAACATAGCCATTCTAGCTCACAATGGGTCAGGATGTAGTGGAGTAGAAGTAAAAGTAGGCTACTGAAAATTGGAAATACTCAGTACTTGAGTAAATGTACTTAGTTACTTCTTACTTAGTTACTACCACTGCATGTAGGCTAGCTTATTAGACACTGTAGCGAATAGCTTAAAGTTTTACCTTGAGCTCGGCTTTGCAGAATACTCTCGACCCTTTTCACTGTCACCTCCAGCACTTCAGCGTTCTCCATCTTTGATTGCAACTGTAAATAAAAGATAATTTGTATGGTTCTATCTTTGATCATTCAGCCCAATTCGTGTGTGTAGTAGGCTCACACAATAATGTTATATAAGGAAAATGTTTGCATATAGCTCAACTTACATCGTCTGTGTCTGCCATAAGAACCCTGAGTTCCTGTAAACTTTCATTGATGCGAGCCCTCCTCTTCTTCTCAACCAGAGGTTTCCTGATCTGTAAATACATAAACAAAACAAACCGATCATATGAGTGACTTTGCTTTCAACACCGGCGTGTCCATATTGTGGGCACGCAATTATAAGCGAACACAAAAAGGCAGATATACAAGTTCACAACGGGTCAAGATGCAATGCGTTGTGGGCATGTAGATTTTCGCTATTTTGCGCGCGACACCGCCGTAAGACGAAGTGTAAAACAGGGCTTTAGTGGTTTAAAACAAACATAAACACTGAGATCCCATTGCATGAAGAAGACATCATGGCTTTACCTTCAGCGTTGCCAGATTTTGCGAGAGAAATAAGCAACCACGTCTATGAAAACAAGCCCAAAAGAAGCAAATATAGCCTACTGTAGGCCACATGAACACTTTGAACCTATTACATCAGCTGTTTGAAAATAGCCGCTCTACAAGCTCACAGCATTTTGAGCTTGTAGATCTGCTATTTTCTAATCTAAAAAAATAAAGTTTTAATATTTTAATATATAATATTATTTGTTTATTTTTTGGGGGGGCACAATGTTTGAGAACCACTGGTTTAAACAACATCAGGAAGGAAGGCTAAATAAGTAACTACACTTTAGAAACAATACCAATATTTACAAGCAACTTTACAGAAAAACAAGCCCAACGTCGCTTATAATAAGCGGACCTGGCAACACTGTTTACCTTTCTGTCCACCTTGGTGCCAAAATCCTCATCATCCTCCCTGTCCATTCCATTCGTGTTATTGCGGATGGGGGCCATGTTGTTAGTAGAAGTTAACCCAGGCTCTGCCACACAAACTGATTGTCTAAATCCAGCCGTTACAGCTCGTCAATGGGACACAGGGACAGATGGCTGGCTGTTGGTCCCAGCTGCCAACAAAGGTTGCAGACTAGACGGGGTGCAGGCAGGCAGGACTTGTTATGCAGCTTGGAGCATTGAAGGGGACGAGGGCAGTGCACTGGGTATTTATAACGGTTCATTTACATGTGAATGAATGCTGGAGCTGGCTGCTCCGATCAGCCAATCGTCGGTCAAGGCTTTTATCTACTGTCTCATTGTAGGGGGATGATGACATTATAACATATATACATTGAAGACAGTCTAAATTTCAGAAACCCCAGTCATATGCATTATAACAGTGGTTCTCAACCTTTTCAGGCATAGCCTATTTGACCCTGACAAGCACTTGGAATGTATTAGTTGAGGCATTACATTTTGTTTGACTTATAGATAAATATTGTATCTCGCGTTGCGAGGCATTGTGAGCTTGTAGATCAGCTATCACAATTTGTGCGCCCCTTTCTTATATTATTTGACAATTTGGCCAATGTTTGATCCGTTTTTTATAGTTTGTTGATTAGGCTACGTTTATTGCAGTAATGGTCTTTTTAATTTAGTTATTAGGTATTAAAAAGGTCTTAAAAGTCCTTAAATTGTCACTTTACAGTTATCTGGGGACCCCCCACAAATCATGTGGGGACCCGCCGGGGGTCCCAACCCACAGGTTGAGGACCACTGCCTTATGACCTGTGTCAAAGAAATGTAGCTTCCAAATGTTGGTTGTAAAAACCCTCCAAATATTTTTTTGTCAAGTATGGCTACTATAAAGTAGGCTTATAGATGTAACATTTTCAATTAAAAATGTACTACAAATCACAATATGTGAAAACACTGACTAGATTAAAAGTTGTTTCTATGATGTTTACAGACAGTCTCTTCTCACGTTATCACCTTTCATGTTGGATTGTGAGCCATAAAACTTTAAGGTCTGTTGTTTCAACCGTTGACCATTAAGCCATTCTCTGGCACTTTGCAGGAAAATGAGAGCCATTTGTCATGTCAAGCTCTGTGAGATGTCAATGCCTGATCGAGAAATCAATGAGCAACTAATACATTCTACACATAATGCAATTATATTAGGCTATAGGATAGGCTATTCAAAATATCACCAAACTTGTTTGCGTAGTTTTCTGTCCGCCAGAGAAAATCCTAATAGGCTATTATATGGATATATATACTATATATCCATAGATTTATGATGATCAAGATTTCCCTGATTAGAGCCATAATTGAAACGGTGTTAAAACAGATTGCATGGGAGATCTTTCGTTTTGCTTAAGGGCATTTCCTGTACAATAGTTGATCATGATTTTCAGGACTTTTATTCAGGATTAATGGTATTATTTCCGGATGATCCAGAGATGTAAACCCACATCCATCCATGGATGTAACGCTGACACAAAGAGGCACACAGCAAATCTAGATGCAGCTTTAAAATTAAACACGGACGGAACACTGCCATATTTGGAGTTAATCTTCAAAGTAAGAGACACGGATAGATTTGCGAGTAATAAGACTTATTTGTAGCTGGTTTAGGAGGGTCCCTATTCAGTATGAGAAGTTTTGGCATTCCTTCGACTTGATATGAGAGTTAAAAAACAACAACAATCAAAGGCTTACCGTTGTTATGTATGAGTTTGTGTTCTATTTGGACTTTTACTTTGGTGTTAGAGCGGAGGATTTTCCTCCATTCCCACACATAGAGCTCGTTCGTCAGAGAATACGCGTGTCTGAGGTCACTATCCCTTGCTGTCCGGCGGGGGCGAGGTATACTACATATATGCTCCTCTGTTCGGTTGCAGAATCCAGTGCACCCATCACCAAGATAATAAGCAGATACAGGCTATATTACAGACATGGTGAAGATTACTTTCCAGCCAGTTTCGGCGCAGAAGCCCGAGAAGGAGAGCGATGGAGACAAGATTATTATACCTCACGTGAGTTTGCAGGATTTCTCATTCTTTGTTCCATATCTATGGCATTTTCTCCCATATGAAGCCTCCTGATTTGTCATTGCATCTCCCTTTTAACACGTGTGACTGTATCATGTCATCAGAACTATTATGCCTGCATATTACGTTATTTGATTTGATTGATTGATGTATTGATGTATTGATTGATTGATGATCATTCATTGAATACTTTATTAACAGTTTGCAAACGGCATAGAGGTACAGTTATTATACAACAATGCTAAAAGGTTAACACAAAAAGCCCTAAGGGCTTAATTGTTTCCATTGTGGTCCTAATTTTTCATGAATAAGGCCAATATTCCTCAACACAAGTCAGCATATCACCGTGACGAGATTTGATTTATTTAGGTGGCTACTGCATTGCAGTCTTGTGCAATGAATGGCATAGAGTATAATTTGTGTGATTATACTTAAATCATAAGCGACTGAGTGATCAGACATCTATAGCCTGGCTGGGATGTTGACATTACGTCACCTTGTTTGGGCTATACAGCCTGGGACGCTGCCTGCATATAAGAAATCTTATCTATCTATGTGCACATTTATTTATAAGAATACAACGGCATTGGGTTCACGCTCAAGGTGCATTAATGTTTAAACATGCCTTTGCTCTTGTTGATAGAATTTCAAGTTAGCAAAGATTGTGGATTTGAGGAAACAAGTGTACTCTATGCTATCACTGCACCACTCCTTACGTCACTGCTGAGGTGCTGCTTAATAGCTTAATACCCAGTCATTCCTGCAGGTGGCAGCATGTCCAAATGTCATGTAGACCAGTGGTTCTCAACCTTTTCAGGCTGTGACCCCTTTTATACAGTCTATGCAATACAATTTGGCCAATGTTTTACCAGTTTGTATAGTATATTTTGTTGATTACTTTTGATGCAGTAGCCTAATGGTCTTTTTGAGGTATTACAAAGGTCTTAAAAGTCCTTAAATTGTCACTTCACTTTCATCTGGGGACCCCCTCAAAATCATGTGGGCGGTCCCGACCCACAGGCTGAGAACTACTGATGTAGACCAGGGGTAGAGCTGCTTTTAAATTCACCATATGCTTATCTTCATTTTTCTGCACGAAAGAATATTGTTTAACCATATGAACCTCAAAGTCTCAATTATGGGCATGTAATAATAGATGAACATTTGGCAAAAAATGCAGATCTACAAGCTCACAACGCATCACAATGCAACATGTTATGAGGCCTTTTAGATCTGCTATTTTTACTGAAGATATTTAGTGTAGTGAGGAAAAAAGGAGGGGACCAAATATAGACCCTATAGGGTTTAAAAAGTGGTTAAGATAATAATAACAAATGTAACCAAAGAGGTGCCTGTGTAGGTAGCTCATGAACAAAGTAGATTATTTTACATTATGCTATTAGATGTACCTTTAACTATTCTTCTGTGTATAGTTTATAAAGTTTATTATTAAATGGATCCCCATTAGCTGACACCTATGGTCGACTGCTAATCTTCCTGGGGTCCATAAAGTGCCCTGAGACTTCTCATTTCTGCCTTTTTTGGAGGC
Organism: Gymnoscopelus microlampas; assembly: GCF_963454915.1. Lineage (NCBI taxonomy): Eukaryota > Metazoa > Chordata > Actinopteri > Myctophiformes > Myctophidae > Gymnoscopelus > Gymnoscopelus microlampas. The sequence goes on along the minus strand of NC_139942.1, from coordinate 31,361,045 downwards.
ACCGTGACCTAATATTTGAATGGTAACCGGAAGAGTGGGCACACAATCTAAGACATAGATCCAAGTCTAATCCTTTTCAAATACATAATGTACACAGTAGATTACATATGACGCGTTTGGCTCCAATACATAGTCTGCATCCGCAACCGCTTATTACGTCAGTGAACACATAACGCGTGAGCATGAGTGGTGTGATGATATTGGCGGAAATGGCAGGTTCAGCGTCATCAGAAGTGTGTGTGTAGGCATATTAATAGGACCACCTCTGTCATGGGACGCCTGTCCCACGCAATTGTTCTGCCAGGGAAACCATCGACAAATATGGAGCGTGGAAGTAGGCGGATAAGAATAGAAGTCCCAGACAGCCATGTGCATCTTCGTCAGAGCTAGGCGCAATCTGCTCCCTCCGCTCTGGTTCTCCATAGCAACAGTAGTACAGAGAGGCAGCAGATTGATTGAGAGATTGTGGGTGGGTATTTGGCATGGTCCATCCTCCCAAGCCAGCCTAGGTAATACCACATATTACGTAGGCAATAGATCATCTGACTAACTACTTGGCAGTCACAACCTTACAAGATTTTAGGTTTAGAGTGTTCACAGGAAAGCGTGGTGATGTGAGAGAACATTATGCACACACAACCATGCTCAACTGCCTGGTTGTATGCGATACAGTACACTAAATTAGATTATGCATTGCTGAGTGCCTTGAGTGAAGGAGCATACCCTGGCTGACATCAAAACCTTGCTGATAATTATCCTGGCAAATTAAGAATTTCAATCAACCAATCAATCAATCAATCAAACAAACAAACAAACAAACAAACAAACAAACAAACAAACAAACAATCAATCAATCAATCAATCAATGCAAGTGCCTCAGTGAAAGAGCATACCCTGGCTGACATCAAAACATTGCCGATAATTAACCTGACATATTAAGCATTTCCTTGTCACCCACGGCCTGTTGTGTAACCTAGTTTCTCCCCTTTTTGCAGGAGGAGCTGGTTCTCCCTCTCAGCCCAAAGAGGTCTCTTCTGAATGGCCTTTGCTGTCTCACGTTCGGCCTGGTGATTTTCATGTCAGGATTGGTGCTGGCCTCCATCTACATGTACCGCTATTACTTCATACCTCAGGTCAGTTAACCTCCTTTATTTTGTAAACTGTAGCCTATGTACCATTGACATGGTTTGTAAAAAATAAAATACAAATACTAATACAAGAGTCATCATAAAATGTATGTCTTTTAAATGACAATGGCCCTACATACAATGAAAGTTAGTTTAACAGCCATATGAATACATTACTGTAAAACCTGCATGGGTTAAATAAACACTGATTTTACAGTGTAGCTAGTGCAAAAATGAGGCTAAAAGAATTGTGTTTCGACCCACCAGCAGATCCCAGAGGACAGTATGTTCCACTGTCGGGTTGTGTATGAGGACTCCATATTTGCTCCTGTGAGAACCCGACACGAGCTGGAGGAGAACGTTGGCATCTACCTTGATGATAACTACGAGCAAATCAGTGTACCCATGCCCCATTTTGGAGGCAGTGACCCTGCTGACATCATCCATGACTTTCAGAGGGTAAGAGGCTATGATCCCACCTGAATTCCACCCCGTTTGCCAGCAACCTAGCAAGAAAGAAAGAACTCAGTTTATCATTGTATTTACGTAGTACTTATTAATTACTATATATGTTTCCATAACATTGGAGAGAGTATTTTAAATAGGCTGGTTGATCCACATGGATCATATCACAATCAAGACTGACAATCAGATCACACCCTCGACTGATCACAATCACCAAATCAGGTGTAATAGCAGTCATGGTACCACATACAGAATATTCAGACAGGGAAAACGCATTATAAGTATAAGCATTATAAGTTACTCAAATGTGTATATTATCATATTCAAACAGCCAACAATATCCCCAAAAGAGACCAAAAAAGACCCAATAGAAATATTCACATATGTGAATTTACATAATCTTAATGATTAAAATCGATTGGAGGCTTGAAAGAACTGGCTATTAGAATCTGTCCCTAGACATAGAATTATTTCGACATGCAGCTCATGTAATCTGACTACTGTTGTCTTTCTCACAGGGCCTCACAGCTTATCATGACATTGCTTTGGACAAGTGCTACGTCATTGAGCTCAACACCACTCTAGTTATGCCTCCGCGAAATCTGTGGGAACTCCTCATTAACGTCAAGGTGAGTTCACCTCATTCATAGCTGAGGCTTGCGCAGCAATTCTAGTGACGGCATTATAAAGCCCGAGTTATACTTGGTTGCGTGCCGTGTCCAAAGCCTTGAGTGACTCAACTGGGTGACACTGTCACTCTGGCCTGTGTGCGGGTCAATGTCGTAACCTTTGGAATGTGTTCTCATCTCTTTCTCCCACAGAGAGGGACATACCTGCCTCATACGTACATCATCCAAGAGGAGATGATGGTGACAGGGAGGGTGAGGAACATGAGGCAGCTGGGGCCCTTCATCCACAGACTCTGCTATGGCAAAGAGACCTATCGCCTCAGACGTCGCAACCCACACCGAAGTGAGTTCAGCTCGCATACACACAATCCACTCACACATGAACACACACATGCTAGTTCACATGCTCCTTCTCCATGTTTATTTAGGATATACTGAATATAAGGGGCTACCCCTTACGAGTGTGAGATGCCATGTTATGTAATAAGTGAGTGAAACTTTGGCCTGTGTGTCAGCCGCTTTCTGCCTACACACACATGTACCCGTGTAAGTGGGAAACATATTTCACGGCTATAAGTCGAGGGAAATCCGTGGGTCTGGACAGGCTGCTGTGGTGTGAGGAATGAAGACATGGCACCCATATGAATATGAGCGAGAATAGCACCAAATAGGGGCTTCCTGCTGTGTGTGTGTGTGTGTGTGTGTGTGTGTGTGTGTGTGTGTGTGTGTGTGTGTGTGTGTGTGCGCGCGTGTGCGCACACGTGTTAGAAGAATTCCAAGCTGCGTCACATTCTGACATCTCCTTACATGACTATCATGACAGTGTGTGGGCTCAGCTTGGAAGCTGCCTGTGTGTGTGTGTGTGTGTGTGTGTGTGTGTGTGTGTGTGTGTGTGTGTGTGTGTGTGTGTGTGTGTGTGTGTGTGTGTGTGTGTGTGTGTGTGTGTGTGTGTGTGTGTGTGTGTGTGTGTGTGTGTGTGTGTGTGCGTGTGCTCATGCCATCCCACGTGTGTCTATCCGTGTGTGCCTGAGTCATTCCTACTATGCAGGATAGAACCACACATTGTGTAGGAGGTAGTGTTACGCTCACTGATGCTGAATTTATTGGCTGCCTGAGACCAGGAACACTTAGATGGGTTCACACCATGACAACAAGCAATAATTATCCATGTTGAGGATTGTAGGCTGGGTATGAGATGCCATGTGGTGAGCCCAAGTCTAAAATATCCTTTCCTCTCTTTCTTTTCAGGAATTGATAAGCGTGAGGCAAAGAGGTGCCACAGTATCCGGCACTTTGAGAACACCTTTGTAGTTGAGACTGTCATCTGTGACAGGGTCTGACTCTGATATGGGACTCAGAAACATCCAACACTGAAGCCAACTCTTTAAAAACCATACCTCTTGGACGCTTTAGGCTTTTACTGCACTTTAAGAGCATGTATTTGTCCAAAACTGTTTTCTGTTGTTTTGTTTGTCTCAAGTTGAATTGTTAATGCTCTTTTGTTTGTTCTCGATTGATATACTGAGTCTTTTTTTTGTCAGACGGTCTGTACATTTGAGTGAAGTTGTAAATGTAATTGCATATACCCGTAGCTTATCATGTTGTGTAAAAGATGATGATTGGTGTCTGATACACATTTATTTATTGGTTTTCACTGGTAAACTAAATGTTTTAATTTTTTCAAAATCAGTTCAGTGTGCTGTAGGAAAATATACTTGGAGGCATAAAAAGGCTTGCGCTGTGCTCTCCCATGTTTAATTGTTGCCTGTTTTATTTTAATTTTATTTTGTATGTCCAAAAAATGGCAAATGTGCATACCTCATGTAGTTTGGCCTTTTTGCCAGTGTCATTAATGAATTATGTATGTTAATTTCACTCTTCCTAAGCAATATACTGTACATTGATTTTTTTTCTTCTTTTCATATTGTAACATGGCTAGATTTTTATCTGAAATTCAATTTTGAATGATCATTTCTTTTACATTTTGTCCTTCTTTGATTAATAGTTTTTCCATGTGGCATCTTCCAGTTTCCTATGGTCTCCCATGGCTTCAGACTGTACTTCCTGTAGTAGCAGAGCTTTTGATGAAGGCAGACCAAACCAAAGTCTTCAGTGACCAATGCTATACTGAGTGTTGTCTATGAACTATTTAGGAAGGATGCTTTATAGTGTAGATGGCAGAATAATACTAGATGATACTTTATCAAAGGCTTTTCTTCTGGTTTGTCTTGCTCTTCCTCCTGGTGGTTAGATTGACTTCTCACTTTTATTTATGGCCACTTCTCAATCCATAATCTCCTGTCATGTCCTCCTGTATCTCTTCAATTCCACTCTGTCCCACTTGAAGGCTTTTATATGCTGGGTCTTTCTATTGTATAATATGGAGCTGTGCTGAGAGAGACCTGTGCCCATGAGTTCATTCTCCCCCAAAACAATCTCCTGCTGTACAGTTAACTCTGCTTGTAATATCTCACTCACTAAAGAATAAATGATCAAACATTATGTTCTTGTTTGTTTCTAGAATTCTCAAATTTGACCAAACACCTGACGCCTGCCAATCATCAGTCCAGGGTGGTGTACTTGTAATTGTAATAACACAGAATTTACCCCAAACCGATAAATCAAATACCCAAATGGTTTGGTCTTTTATGGACACTTCCTGTAAATATACTATACAGGTACATCTGGGACTATGCATTCATGCATTTGTGTTGCTTTCATTTGTATGGGCAGCGGTGGAAAAAGTACTCATATGTTTTACCTAAGTAAAAGTATCACTACCACAATGTAGAAATACTATGTTATAAGTAAAAGTCAGGTAAAAATGTACTAGAGTAAAAGTACAAAAGTATATTGGCATCTAAACACACTTAAAGTACCAAAGAGTACTCATTATGCAATATTCCCATTTCACAAGTTTTCAAAATGTATACAAATCTTTTGAAAATAGCTATTTTTAAACAGCCAGAGAATATAGTCATTGAAGTGGTGTAAAAAATAATCACACCAGTCGGCCAAATGGTGGCGCTATAACAGCCCACTTTACGTTTTGGCCCATAATTCTTGAACCGTAGGTCGTAAAATCAAAATGTTTTTTCCCTGGATTCCTTGGGTCACGACGCATCTCCCCATATAGGTCACGCCCATTTCCGTCTGGATAGATTTTCCGCCATTTTGAATTTTCTTCAAAACACACTTTTAGCTCCTCCTCCTACAGATTTTGTCCAAATTTCACAAAAATCGGTACACATGATCTATGGATCAATGCGATAAACATCTCCAAGCGGACTTTTGATAGTCATTACTGTTCGTCCGTAAATGGCTTCCAAACTTAGCGGAAGGGGCCTCTTTTACGAAAAAGGCCAAAAATCACAAACGAAACGTCCAATCAATCCCACATTTGAATCACATGTCAAGGGTGGTTTACTCAACAAATCCCCAAAAGCATTTCCACTGATCCATAGGGGGGCGCCACAAATGCGCAAAATGTGACCGTTTGATGCAAAAACCTTATTTTGGGGGGATCAATCCTCTCAAAATGAAACGCAAGCGATCTCAGGAGTGACGTGACAATGTAATTGGCGCAGCCTCCGACGGTATTCCTCCCAACGTATTGCTCGAGTCTCGGCGGCCGCGACCCGCGATCGACCCGCGTCGGCGCAACCACACTTTGCAATTGCCCTGAATTGCGACGCGTCTAGTTAGTGTGGTGCCCGAATGGGCAACCAGACTATTGTTAGTGTGGTTGCCCGAATGGGCAACCAGACTATAGTACTCTACCGACTTTATTATTTCACTAGATAAACTTTTTGGTAGCACTTTACAATAATGACCCGTTATAAAGCATTTATAAACGTTTATAAGTAGTTTTTAGACTATTAACAAATCATTAACAACCTGTTTGTTGACATTCGTAAATGATTACTAAAACCTTTATAACTACAGTTACAAATCATCTATAAAGGTATTAGTAACTATTCATGAATAAGCCATGTATAATACATCTGTAAATGATTATTAAATCATTTGTAACTGATGTTACATAATATATACAAGCTATTGGTAGCTTGTTCATGTTTAACATATGCTTTGTTAAACATTCCTAAAGTATCTATAAATCCTTAGTACATGTTATTATGTGCCCTATAGTAAAGTGAAGACAGTTCATCATTTACAACTGTCTGTTAATGTGTTTGTTCATGTTTAACATGCTTTGTAAAACATTCCTAAAATATCTATAAATCCTTTGTACATGTTATTATGTGCCCTATAGTAAAGTGAAGACAGTTCATCATTTATGACTGTCTGTTAATGTGGACTTTCTCCTTACCTGTTGCAAACTACCTGGCTTTCATGAATGCAGACACCAAACAATTACTAGAATTATCATTCATGTTAAGCAAATGATGCGTAAGACATTCGTAAAGAGTATGTAAACCATTTGTGGTGTTAGGGACCAAAAAAGTCACTACAAAGTACTACCAATCAACTCTAAATTGCCTGAAACGTACTCCTAACAGGTTTTTGGGGGGACGATTTTGGCCTCCACACTTAGTGATTATTTCGGATTTAACTTTCGTTTCGGTGGTGACCAACTTTCGTTTCGGTAGCTTGATTACAAAATGTAAGTTGTGTAAAAAATAATCTGACTATACTAAGTTGTTATTTGTTTGTTTAAGTCAGGCTATACTCTACTCAGAGTCATAAGTTTACAAAATGTACTAAAGTACAGTGAACGTCTGTGCGGTTTGTCTTCATCACTGAAAATAACGTACATGTAAACTGATGTCATGTGCAGTTGGGGTGAAGAACCACAACCATTTCACTCCTAATAATACCTATTTGATTTGACATCCTGACTTGCTGCTGTAGCTGAGGCTTGAACCTGTTACCTGCGGCTCACTAGTCAGTGACTCTATCCATTCACCTACAGCTGTTTCCATGGAATCTGCGGTTCTGAAACGCTTTGTTGTCAACCCCCCAAATTGACATGTATTTGGGCAGTGGACCCCAATGTGAAAAGATGTAGTGTCAGGGCCCCCCATGAAAAAGATTTATATTTATGCTGTAACACATTTTTTTAAAGTTATTTGTCTTGTTTGTTGTTCAAGTCAAAGCACCAGGAAGGCTGTACTTGTCAGCCATCTGTTAGCTCAATGGGTTGAGACGCAGTATTCATGATCCAGAGGCCATGAGTTCAAATCCCATTGATGTCTTTCCTATGATTCTTTCCTTTGCAGACTGGCTTCCAGAAGATCAACTGAAAACTACCAGGAAGGCTGTACTTGTCAGCCATCTGTTAGCTCAATGGGTTGAGACGCAGTATTCATGATCCAGAGGCCATGAGTTCAAATCCCATTGATGTCTTTCCTATGATTCTTTCCTTTGCAGACTGGCTTCCAGAAGATCAACTGAAAACTACCAGGAAGGCTGTACTTGTCAGCCATCTGTTAACTCAATGGGTTGAGACGCAGTATACATGATCCAGAGGCTTTGAGTTCAAATCCCACTGGTGTCTTTACTGTGATGCTTCCCTTTGCAGACTAACTTCTAGAAAAACAAGTTAAAACCACCAGAAAACCTGTAACTCTCAGCCAACAGCATAGCTCAACTGGTAGAGCGTCTGTCCAATAACATGACTTGACTTGACTTGAGTGGGTTCGATTCCCACTCGAGTCAAGTGTCCCCGGTAACTTGGGGCAACGGATAAATTGACTGATATCCTTAGTGATGCTTCCCTTTGCAGACTAACTTCTAGAAAAACAAGTTAAAACCACCAGAAAACCTGTATTTCTCAGCCAACAGCATAGCTCAACTGGTAGAGCGTCTGTCCAATAACATGACTTGACTTGACTTGAGTGGGTTCGATTCCCACTCGAGTCAAGTGTCCCCGGTAACTTGGGGCAACGGATAAATTGACTGATATCCTTAGTGATGCTTCCCTTTGCAGACTAACTTCTAGAAAAACAAGTTAAAACCACCAGGAAACCTGTAACTCTCAGCCAACAGCATAGCTCAACTGGTAGAGCGTCTGTCCAATAACATGACTTGACTTGAGTGGGTTCGATTCCCACTTGAGTCAAGTGTCCCCGGTATCTTGGGGCAACGGATAAATTGACTGATATCCTTAGTGATGCTTCCCTTTGCAGACTAACTTCTAGAAAACAAGTTAAAACCACCAGGAAACCTGTAACTCTCAGCCAACAGCATAGCTCGACTGGTAGAGCGTCTGTCCAATAACATGACTTGACTTGAGTGGGTTCGATTCCCACTCGAGTCAAGTGTCCCCGGTACCTTGAGGCAACGGATAAATTGACTGATATCCGTAGAATAACTTGTAGGAGTGTGCTGGTTCAAATCCAGTCACCACCTTAGTAACTGAAACCGAATCTGGCCAATTTGGTCTCAGTTACTGAGATAGATAGAGGGTGTGTAGAGTAGGCGGAGTAGAGTAGTGAGTAGAGTAAAGAGGGAATATAGTCGGGGAGTAGGGGGAGGAGTAGGAGGTCCCAGAAGGGCCCAGAGTAGGGGGAGGAGTAGGAATAGGGGGGGGAGTAGGGCCCAGAGTAGGGGGAGGAGTAGGAGTAGGGGGAGGAGTAGGAGTAGGGCCCAGAGTAGGGGGAGGAGTAGGAGTAGGGGGAGGAGTAGGGCCCAGAGGAGGAGTAGGAGTAGGGGGAGGAGTAGGGGTAGGAATAGGGCCCAGATTTGGGGCGGGCCTTAAGTCATTGGTGGTCTGAGTCCACTTACCAAATTTGTACTTGGTAGCATGCTGCAAACTGGAATGATGGCTGTTTAAAGCCCAGCCAATGGGCAGACAGAGGGGGCGGGGCTTAAGTAATGACAGTTAGTCCCTATTGCTGGCTTTAGTCCATGTACAAAATTTGTACTCCATAGCATGCTGCGAACTTGAGTTATGGCTGTTTGAAGGGCAGCCAATGGGAAGACAGAGGGGGCGGGGCTTCAGCAATTCATGCTGGTCCCTATTGGTGGTCTAAGTCCACATACCAAACGTGGACTTGGTGGCATGCTGCAAACTGGAGTTATAGCTGTTTAAAATCCCGTGCTCATCCCGTGCTCATACGGGCGCTGGGGGTCCCTGGACCCCTCTTTGATAACTTCATCAATCCATGCTCGTGCCTATTGGTGGTCTAAGTCCACATACCAAATGTGGACTTGGTGGCATGCTGCAAACGGGAGTTAAAGCTGTTTAAAATCCCGTGCTCATCCCGTGCTTAAACGGACGGACGGCCATAACATACGCTGGGGGTCCCTGGACTCCTCTTTGATAACTTCAGCAATTCATGCTGGTCCCTATTGGTGGTCTAAGTCCACATAGCATATTTGAACTTGGTGGCATGCTGCAAATTTGAGTTATAGCTGTTTGAATTCCCGTGCTCATCCCGTGCTTAAACGGACGGACAAACATAACATACGCTGGGGGTCCCTGGAGGCCTCTTTGCTAACTTCAGCAATTCATGCTCGTTCCTATTGGTGGTCTAAGTCCACATACCAAATGTGGACTTGGTGGCATGCTGCAAACTGGATTTATAGCTGTTTAAAATCCCGTGCTCATCCCGTGCTCATACGGGCGCTGGGGGTCCCTGGACCCCTCTTTGATAACTTCATCAATTCATGCTCGTGCCTATTGGTGGTCTAAGTCCACATACCAAATGTGGACTTGGTGGCATGCTGCAAACTGGAGTTATAGCGCCGTGCTCATCCCGTGCTGAAACGGACGACGGACAGAACATACGCTGGGGGTCCCTGGACCCCTCTTTGATAGCCAGTGGCACGTGTGGCCAATGAGAGGAGAGTTGGCGTAGGCAATCTCCAAGTCCGTGTGTGTGCGTGTGTTTGTATGTGTTTCTTCTTTGCCGTCAGGCTCATACAGACGGACGGACGGACGGACATACGGACAAAGTCAAGTGTAGAGCGGTTGGCACCACTAAAAAAATACATTAATGAATAATAGAATCTGTAGCCTATCAAATCTGTAGCCTACTGCACTAACAATAACAACCACAGTTGCATTTACCTATCCATCAACATTTTATTATTACACTGTTGTGTGTTGTGTGTTGCCTAAACCTTCCAGTCACTGGGTTGGTGAAAACACCCCGCAAAACGGTGACCAGAGCCGAGAGCAAATGACTGTTCACTTAAAGTCTCTGCTAAAGGTGGAGGGTAAAGCATGAATGCAGTCTGACATGAGTGATATTCAGTCACATCCTGCATATTGGTTTAACGCTGAAATTACACAGTGAAAACTGTCCAAATTTATATCTGACAATTGGTAAAAAAAAAAGTCCGAATTACGTTTTTTTAAATCTGTAGTATTTATATTTGACAATTGGCAAAAACCCTGTATATATAGTATGGAGCAGTGGAGAGCATGAGAGGAGGGGGGAGTTGTTTGTTTTTGACGGACAGTTTGAGGATCCAATGGAGTTGGGAGTTTTCGTCAGAGGCGCTTTTTAATACTTTTCATAGGTTATTATAAAAAAAAACTTTACACAGATGTAAAGGGGGTTCAATAGCATTGATTTATGAAAAACAAAAAAAAAACCTGAAAATGGAGTTAGCTGGTCCCGGCTGGACACAGACGTTATACTAGTTCTGCAAATGTTTGTAGGCGTGGCCTATATATAGCATGGTATGCTGGCAGGGTAAAAGGCATAGATGGTAGTAATGATGCCATCTAATGGTTATTATAAATCATATCAACACGGACATGGGTCCTTCAAGACATAGGAGCTCTGACTGGAAGGCTCTGTCTTCTGATATGACATTCTATAAAAAGTACACATGTGACATCATTATATGGGAGCGCCAATGGAGGGGGAAGGCTGCTTCCGTACACACTCCTCAGCATGGCAGCGTTTTTCCTTTTTAGTATTTTTAAGCCTTTTCTTTCTTTCCTACACCGTCGGGTGTCTAAGGAGTTATGACAGACAAGCACTTCTGGACATCAGCACAAGATCGTACACAGAATTCCGGACTTTTTCGCAGAAAACCCTCCACCCAGCTGGGTGGTGGGAGATCTTCCCTTTGTCTCGGCAGGGATCATAGCGTGGAAACGGCGAAAGAGGCGAGCGCATCCTGGCCGTCTGGGGACAAGAGCGGATGTCCAAGCTCACAGCGCGGCACGTTAAACATATAAATGGATAAAGTGGTTAAAATGTTTATGATGCTACCTTAACTACTTTAGCTGGGAACCCCCTGAAATCCCCCCAAGGACCCCTGGGGGTCCCCACTTTGAGACAGGCTAAGAGCTTGTAGCTGCGTTTGGAACCGTATCCATCACACTGTCAGAGCTGGTGTGTGGACTTCACGTCTGATAAACCATTACAATACCTGTGGTCCTCAAACTTTTACATTTCAATGACCACCATTTGGTTCCATTTGTACACTAAAGAGTTAGACCTGTAATGGTCCATTTGGTCATCAACAATTATAGTGATAATGAAGGATCCCAACCCTACACAATGAACATAAAGAATAAAACAAACCATGTAAGGGTAAATACAACATTATGAACATAAAGATAAAATAAACCACATAAGGGGAAATACAACACTATGAACAAAGAATTAAACAAACCATATAAGGGTAAATACAACACAATGAACATAAAGAATAAAACATAAAACCATAAAGGGTAAATACAACACTATGAACATAAATAAAACAGACCATATAAAATGGTAAATACAACACTATGAGTAGGGCACTGCAGGGAATTGAACCCCGTCCCAGTAAACCAGGAGAACCACACCAGAGCCTTTGTTTTTATGTTGTTATTTACAAATCACATGGTAACATTCACTCATTTACATTTCAACAGTAAAGTCACGTCACAATTTCCAATGTAGATATTCATCTATACTCTTTGTCCAGAGTGACTCACAATAAACAAGGTAAACACATACATAGAAAACAGAGACAGTGTAGTGTCTCAGTAAACTAGGATCACAGGTAAACGAAGGTAAAGAACCTAGCATCAGTCTACACGGTATAATAAATTAATCTGTACATAGAAACTATAGGATGCCGGGTCAACAAATGAACCCAGCATCTGAGGTATTTTTTACTTTACTGGAGTATTTCCAATGTTCAGTACTTTTACTCCACCACACCTCAGAGGCAAATATTGTACTTTTACTCCACTACAATTATTTGAAACCTTTAGTTACTTTGTAGATTTTGATTATTACTACAAAACATACAAACATTAACCCTATTTAAACTTTGGCCATTTGAAAATAGCAGATCTACAAGCTCAAAATGCATCTAAGTGCTACAGGATGAGGTGGAGTCTGAAGATGAGTCTCTTCACATTACAACAATGATGAGCTACGCTGTTGGTCACAGAATTCCTGAAGCAGCACAGCTGTACAGTTACAGATAATGAGCCCATTGAGATCAGATACGGTAATGTTTAGTGATATAGCGCCTTTATAAAAAAAAAGAAGAAAGCAATAAATAAAGAAATAAATACAATTAAAAAAAAACATCACATTCAAATACAGTAAATGGAAGTTAAAACAAAACATACATTACAACTGAAATATTTTTTGTGCAAATATTACATAATAATTTCCAATGATATTATCCATCAAAGACTAATGCTATTATGTCATTTTGACAAGACTATTAAGTCATGACGACCAAGAAGAAAACAGGAAAACAATAACCCAAAATACATGTCAATAATTAACATTACAACAATAAAAAAGGAGAAAAACTATAACAAAATACAGATAAGATACAATAAACTAACAGATATTCAAATTAATATTTGCACAAAAAAAACTCTTTCTGACCTCCCTCATCTATCCCGTCACAGTTCATCCATTTACCAATTTAGTTTATCCACTTTACAAGGCTGCCATGTTAAAGGACAAGTCCGGACTAGAATAACAGCCTTTTTTCCTACTTTTATTGATCCCAAATGACTGGCCATGGAAAATTCATTAACAGGCCATAAATAGGTAGCCATGTTTTCACTCCACACAAACTTTAAGGAAAACTCCTTAGACAGAGACTAAGAAAATATATTTGCATTTTATTTGTTCATGCTCATAAAGTGCTCCAAGAGCTAAGTGAAAAGTGCAGCAGCAAACTTTTGGGTCAAAGGACCATCGTCAGTGCCTCGCCTACTGACCGCCATGAATAATGAAGCTTTACCCGCAAATGACAACACATAAATCCACATCACATACAGCGCCTATGGTCATATGTGATGTGGACTGACGTGATGAAGACTTACCTGCACATGACTGAAGTGACGTGAAATGATAAGACGAGACGCAAATCAAATTACGCAAAATGAAACGAGACAAATCCACATCACATACTACACTACACTACACTACACTACACTACACCAGACATACACTATGGTCATATGTGATGCGGACTGACGTAATGAAGCTTTAACCGCAAATGATTAGATCTGATGATATAGCACTGACGATGGTCCTATGACCTAAATGTTTGCTGCTGCACTTTTCACTTTGATCCCTTGGAGCACTTTATGATCATGAAACGAATAAAATAAAAATAGCTTTTCTTTGTCTCCGTCTAAGGAGTTTGTGGAGGGAGTCTTTTTCTGCCAGTTTTGCTTTGTTTTTGAGACCAGCTACAGTCAGTAAATATTCCTCTTTTTCCTTTTAGTTTCCTACAATAAAAAAAAAAGAAAGAAATGTACAGAAATAAAACGTTATTTTTCAAAGGAACCTCATATATTTAAGGAAACACATGGAACCAAATGGACCCTTGTCCACTGTTTCCCAAGTTATGGGTCGGGACTCAATGGGTCGTGGACACATTTTCTTGGGTCATGAGTAAATAACCCCCCCCAACCTGTTAATTAAGTATTCAATCAAAGCTTCCACCAGGTGATTGGCCTGTGGATTACGGTTCATTGAACATTGTAATGTATTAAATACATTTGAAAATGACATTGGTTTGTTCTGAATGGAGCAGATATGACATATTGGAATATTGTTGATGTCCAAAAAACATTATAAAAATTGAGAATAGCCGATCTACAAGATCAATGTCACAAATTAAAGAAAAACATTCAAAATAATGTAATTTAATAAAATGCTAAATAAGAAATTCCATAAAGAAAAGAAAATAATGAAAATCTACAAGAGTGAAGATCTACAAGCTCAAACTAATTTCATAAAGTAAATTAAAAAAAGAAAAGCAATTCCATAAAGTAGGGGAATCATTTGTTTAACATACAACTTACATTTAGGTGAAATTTAAACCAGTGGTTCTCCTCCTAAATATTTGGCAAAAACATTAAGATTAAATATAAAAAAGTTATACTAAATAAATAATTTATACTAAGTTAGTACCAATGGATTGATTGGTCTTTAAAGCATGCTCTGAAAAGGCCCACCCATCTGTCCACTTAACACGGCTGCCATGTTAAGTGGTCAGATCCAGAATAAGGTTGAGAACCACTGATTTACACATTTCAAAGATCTACAACTACAGCAGAAATGAACATTTAATTAAAGATCTACAACTACGGCAGATGAAAACCTAACCCTATGGATTAAGTACATGAGCAACATGTAATTAAGTTTCACAATTAAGATTGACATTTTTAGAGGAACTTTATTTTATTTAACACTTTTTTAAAGCTCTGTGGACATTGTTTTAATAAAAACCTGATAATGCTTTTAATCGGGTAAACGACATATAGATCATATTTGTTATCAAAAAACAAAAATGTCCACAAAACTTACAAGTGTGAAATAAAATCTTGACTCCTCCAACCAATTTTATATTTTTGAAAATTGTAATAATGTAATCATTTACAGACCATAAATGGGTAGCCATGTTAACATCTTTATAAAAAATAAAAACCGGTTGAAGAAAAGACTCACTCCACAAAAACCTTATGGAAAACTCCTTAGACAAAGACTAAGTAAATATATTAGTGTTTTAATTTTTCATGCTCATAAAGAGCTCCAAGTGCTAAAAGTGAAAAGTGCAGCAGCAAACGTTTGGGTCAAAGGACCATCGTCAGTGCCTCGCCTACTGACCGCCGTGAATAATGAAGCTTTACCCGCAAATGACAACACATAAATCCACATCACATACAGCGCCTATGGTCATATGTGATGTGGACTGACGTGATGAAGACTTACCTGCAAATGAATTATAAGAGAAGTGAAATGATAAGACGAGACGCAAATCAAATTACGCAAAATTATACAAGACATAAATCCACATCACATACTACACTACACTACACTACACCAGACATACACTATGGTCATATGTGATGTGGACTGACGTAATGAAGCTTTAACCGCAAATGATTAGATCTGATGATATAGCACTGACGATGGTCCTATGACCTAAATGTGTGTTGCTGCACTTTTCACTTTGAGCACTTGGATCACTTTATGATCATGAAAAAATAAAACAAAAATTGATTTTCTTAATCTCCGTCTATAAATCTTCCTCGTTTTCCTTTTAGTTTCCTACAATTTTTAAAATAAAACATTTACAGAAATAAAAAGTTCTCATATTTCAAAAGAACCTCATAGATTTAAGGCAACAAATGGACCCTGGTCCGCTGTTTCCCAAGTTATGGGTCGGGACTCAATTGTGGACACATTTTCTTGGGTCATGAGATATCCGTTGGTTCTGCACGGAGCAGATACGACATATTGGAATATTGTTGCTGTCCCAAAAACATGAAAAGTGAAAATAGCCGATCTACAAGATCAATGTCACGAAAATAATCAAAAACATTCAAAAGAATGTATTTTAAGAAAATGCTAAATAAGCAATTCCATAAAGAAAAGAAAATCGAGTGAAAATCTCCAAGAGTGAAGATCTACAAGCTCACAAGCACAAACAAATTTCATAAAGTAAATAATAAAAAAAAGCAAATCCATAAAGTAGGGGGAAAATATTAGCAAACATTTATTTATTTTCTTCATTAAATATTCCTCTTTCAACTAAAACTTACATTTAGTTGAAATTTAAACCAGTGATTCTCCACCCAAGTCATTGTCAAAAACAAAGATCTAATATAAAAAAGTGATACCAATTAAATAAGTTGGTTCCAATGGATTGATTGGTCATTAAAGCATGCTCTGAAAAGGCCCACCCATCTGTCCACTTCCAGAATAAGGTTGAGAAGCACTGATTTACACATTTCAAAGATCTACAACATCAAAACATAACCCTATTGATTAACGCTCTGTACATGAGCAAAATGTAGTTAAGTTTCACAATTAAGATTGTTTTTAAAGGGTTATTTTATTCAACACTTTTTAAAGCTCTGTGGATTTTTTGTTTTGCTTTTTTTTAAATGACAACCTGGTAATGCATTTAATCATCGGGTAAACAATACATCATATTTTTATCAAAAAAACAAAGCAAAAATATCCACAGAACTTACAAGTGTGAAATACAATCTTGACTCTTCCAAACAAAAACATTTAGAAATTTGTAATAATTTAATCATTTACAGACCATAAATGTGAAGCCATGTTAACATCTTTATACAAAAGGAAAACCGGTTGAAGAAAAGACTCACTCCACAAAAACCTTAAGAAAAACACCTTAGACAGAGACTAAAAAAATATATTAGTGTTTTATTTGTTCATGCTCATAAAGAGCTCCAAGTGCTAAAAGTGAAAAGTGCAGCAGCAAACGTTTGGGTCAAAGGACCATCGTCAGTCCCTCGCCTATTGACCGGCATGAATAATGAAGCTTTACCCACAAATGACAACACATAAATCCACATCACATACTACACTACACTACACTGCACTACGGTCATTATGTGATGTGGACTGACGTGATGAAGCTTTAACCGCAAATGATTACATCTGATGATATAGCCTGACGATGGTCCTACGACCTAAATGTGTGTTGCTGCACTTTTCACTTTGAGCACTTGGAGCACTTGATGAACATAGAAAAAATAAAATAAAAATATATGTTCTTAGTCTCTGTCTAAGGAGTTTTCCTTAAGGTTTTTATGGAGTGAGTCTTTATTTCTGCCAGTTTTCATTTGTTTTTGAGATCAGTCAGTAAATATTCCTCTTTCCTTTTAGTATCCTACATTTGTTTTACATGAAAATAAAATATTTAGAGTAGTAAAACATTCTTATGTTTCAAAATAACCCGATACATTTAAAAACAAAAATCAAAGAAATTCCATTTAAAATATCAAAATAAGAGTAATCTCGAGCTAAAACGTTATGAAAATCTTTACGCTGAAATGTTTACATTCCAGTGTGTTTTTGCCATGGCTTGTTTATTGATAATTTCAGATCCAGATTCAAACAGTGACTATTTTTCCTGGGGTCAAATAGTAAAATTAAAATGAATTAAAAGCACATATAAGAAGCAAGCAAAATAGAACATGTGATTTCGTGAAAACAACAAATCTAAGCAATAAATTAGAAAAAAAAAAGAGGTTGTGAAAATAGATTTACATGCTCGTTGTGAGCTTGCAAATCTATTATCTTCACTAGTTTGGGTCCTGAGCTAAAAGGTTTGGGAACCTCTGCAGTGGCACAATGCCTGGTAGCTGTTAAATATAGAGCTTACACATTTTGAATGACATCAGTTATGACTAATGTTTAGAATGCAATCACACAGTTATGACTAATGTTTATTTTATTTTCCGGGAGTAATACAGTCTACAGTGACTTAACTGCCTCTTACACAGTGTCACAGTGGCTGGTAGCTGATGCCTATGAGTTCAATTCAAAGTTTACAATTTTAAATGGTGCATTTATCTATAGTACCTTTAACCAAAGCACTTTGTAATGTGCATTACATTCACCAACATACTTACCAGGGGGGGAGATAGAGAGATGAGAGGGATAGAGAGACAGAGAGAGAGATAGAGAGACTCGTATAATTTACATCATTTGTGTACGATTGACATAAATTATACGAGGCGCATATGACGCAATGGCAGCAGCATTCTTTGCTTCATGTTCTCTGCATCAGTCTCAGTCCAGCATCAGTCCATTTTCTTCATTATTCTCCTGCCAAATGACGAGCATTGTACGCAACCAACGTGAAACGAAGTCCACATCACATACTGGTCATATGTATCGTTTATATTATTATTATTATTATTATTATTATTATGATGTGATGTGGATTGGCGTGATTAAGCTTTAACGCAAATGACGCAACGCAAAATCAATTGTGCCAATATTTGTCAGCAATACAGCAACAGCATGAGTGACATTAGTACACAACATACAACACTATGAATGACATTAGTAAACATACAACACTATGAATAACATTAATACACAACATACAACTGGTTATTCCTGTTGCTTGTGTTGTATCATACAACACAAGCAACAGGAATAACCAAAGTCATTAACCCTTTAAGACCTGAAGCCGATTCTACATGTCTCCTAAATCCCAACAGTTTTCTGAAAAACATAAGTTTCTATATCAGTGGTTATCAAACTTGTTCGTCAAGGACCCCAAAAATGATATGCATTTGGCCGCGGACACCCATCAAAATATTTTGTTCCACGGACCCCCCCAGAAGCAAAGATTTGAGTTAAAAAATATTTGCTTTAAAAATATATATATTCAAAGATTTGCAAACATTTTCACGAATTTTCAAAAATAACAGATCTACAAGCTCATAGCGCGGCACTCGGTGCTGCGCTATGAGCTTGTATATCTGCTATTTTTGAATAGCCAAAGTGTAAAATAAAGCTTTTTAGCTCAAATCTAAAAATGACACAGTTCCAGGTCTTAATAGGTTAAATGCATATGATATGAATGATGGCCCTACATCTCTCCCTGTTCTGACCTACTGTAAACAACGGCGTGTACCTCGCCTAAAAGAAAAAATTGCCGACCGATGTGAATGACGAGCTATCCGCAAATGTCGTGAAATAATCACAATATCACATAAATCCACATCACATAAGACCAGTAATGTGATGTTATTATTATTATTATTATTATTATTATTATTATTATTATGTGATGTGGATTGACGTGATGAAGCTTTACTCGTAAATAGCCTGAAACGGTACAACGGCAATTAAATTACGCGAAACGACACACAACGTAAAGGACGACATGCATCACATACCTCCACATATGTTCATATGTGACGTGGACTAACGTGATGATGTTTTACCCGCATAAGTTGTGAAATGACACAACACAACACATACATCACATCAATGCACATCACATACGGCCCCCCTGTACGGTCATATGTGATGTGGGCTGACGTGATGAAGACTTACCTGCATATGACGGAAGCGACGTGAAATCAAATGTAATTTTTACCCGCATGTGTTGTGAAATGACAACACATACATCACATCAATCCACATCACATACTACACTACACTACACCATGGACTTATGTGATGTGGGCTGAAGTGATGAAGACTTACCTGCACGGATGTGACGTGAAATCCTGAGACGCGACGCAAATCAAATTACTTAACGCAAAATGCTACGAGACATAAATCACACAAACGCTGGCCGTGACCCAATAATAAAAAACACTGGTCCAGTCCCTTCTTACTTATTCTTCAAGAATGACGGGCATTGAACGCAAACGACGCAAACCGCTGGCCCGCCACCCGTTAAATGACGCAACGCAAGCGGCGCTACGCGAACGACGCTGATAGTGCACATTTTACGGTTAAAGCTAAAAAAATGTTTAGTTGATACTATGACAGGGCAAAAAAAAAGCTATATTTTTAACTTTATCAAAAATAGATAAAGCACAAATAGGTTTAACTATGCGAGTTTGCTATGTGACCAAGAGCCACATATACTATACCCTGTCACTATATTATACAACCTAGTATACATATACTGTACCCCGTCACTATATTATACAGCTTAGCGTAGGCCTACACTGTACCCTGTCATTACATAAACAGCCTGGTATACGTATACTGTCAGTACTACAAATGGAACCAAATGGACCAGTGACGGGTCCATTTGGTTTCATTTGTACACACAAAAACCACAAGACACACGGAAACAAAAAGGTTATAACTTTATTCAAGCAAATAATGAAGAGAAAAGAGGGGAAGTTAAAGTATGGAGGTCAGGCAGAAACCGTGCATGTCCAAAATTGTTACTTTTTAAAATGGACACAAAATAACCTGTGTTCCAATGGATCCAATGTAATTATCATGATCATGATCATGAACACGGTATGACCAAGTAAAGAAATGTATTTAAGACACATACACATATATATATATATATAGATATAGATATAGATATAGATAGATAGATACAAGGTTTCTGCCCGACAACCAATGATAGACCGTGTCACTACTATCACTTACCTTGAACAGCAGCCACGACTCAAACAGCAAATGAAATTAAAAAACACTAAGAAAGAAGCAAATGACACATCGCACATCATTTGCCTTCTCTTTTAGTTTGCACAGACCTACAGCATAGATGACTGTAAACACGGTGTTAATGGGGCTACATGCTACCGTAATGATACCAGACATAAATCACATAGCTCCACATCACATACATTTGTACACACAAACAACTAGTGAAGAACTAGTGCAATAGACAGGCAAGAAGAAAGAAATGTGTTTGTGAAAAGAAAGATAGACAAAAACAAAAAATCGATCAAATAACTCAGACACAAAAGTAAATAAAAACAAATAATTTTGTTATTGCTTTATTAAAGCAAAGAATAGAGAAAAAGAGGAGAAGTTACGACCACATATGGTCGTATGGGATGTGGACCGATGTGATCAAAGCTTTGGGCGCAAATGACGTGAAACAATAAATAAAATCACATAAATCCACATCACAGAAAGGCACATGGTCCTATGTGATGTGGACCGACGTGATGAAGCTTTACCCACAAATGACGCGATGCAAATGACGTGAAACGATAGACGACGCAAATGACCACATACATGGTATGGTAGCATGTAGCCCCCTTAACAAGCAGCAGCTGCAATCAAAAGGTTCCTACCTTCCTGCCATCTTCACTTACGGACGTCTTCTTCTTGTCATCTTCGTGTTCTGTAAAGACACAAAAAAGAAAACAAAAACGTTGAGTTGAGCAGGCCTTACAGGGTGACATTTTGGAAGCCAAGATGGTCTGTAGAGCCATAAGCTGGTCACTGACAGGGCTGTGTCACCATTATGGCATTTTACTTGAGTAATTGTCACAAATAATTGCGATTAAGGATTTAAATTGTACTGTACATGAACATTGAACATGTCTGAAAATAAATCAACACTTTTGTAACTAGAAGAGTGGGCACCCGGGAAAAGTGGGCACTTCAATGTGTAATTGGCCATTTCTATTCCTCAAAGTAACTAATTAAGTAATTAGTTAAAGGAGTAGTTCACCCACAAAATGACTTATTTTCTATCAGTTGCACACGCCATGAAGCCTTTAATTCATGGATTTGTTTTTGTCGCATTCCTATGCCAATAATTAGGTTCCCGTCTCCTACCGGCTAATGTATCCGGTAGGAGACACAAAGTAAATTATTTGTGTCTCCTACCGGAAATACACCCGGTCATCAAATTATTGGCTTAGTAATGAGACAAAAACTAAATCATGAATTCAAGGCTTCATGGGGTGTGCAATTCATAGAAAATAAGTGATTTTTTGGGTGAACTACTCCTTTAAGTACATGATTTGAAGATGCTTGACTGGCCTACAGCCACTGTGGGCATAAAACAATACGTTTTAGGTCTGATAATGATGTACCCACCCGTACATGTTCACATCATGTATACTTTACATTACTTAAAAGGGATAGTTCACCCAAAAACGTGCTTTTTTTCTATCGATTAGTCACCCCATGGAGCCTTGAATTATGGACCGGTAGGCACAAAGGAGACTCTTTGTGTCTCCTACCGGAACCGCTGCCGGTCATCAAATTATTGGTTCAGGAATGAGACAAAAACATATCCATGAATTCAAGTCTCGGTTTTAAACTATCCCTTTAAGACAGGGGTCTTCAACGTTTTCAGGCCAAGGACCCCCTAGCTGAGAGAGACATGAAGCAGGGACCCCCTCTATATTGTATAAAATTGTGTTTGAGATAAACTTTTGCTGCTCTTTTTTCCCTCTACACCTATAACTCTTTGCTAAAAATAGCCGATCTACAAGCTCACTACGCCTTGCAGCCCGAGGCGTTGTGAGCTTGTAGATCTGCTATTTTTGGCTTAAGTTCTCCTCAGCAAAGGGATGCTAGGGTTCAAGTGGTTAATGTAAAAAAGATTTGGCGGACCCCCTGTAGTAACTCTGGGTCCCGGACCCCCTGTTGAAGACCCCTGCTTTAAGAACATTTTGCAAATTCGTCATTTGTTTTACATTTTGGGAGAAACATTGCCAATTTAGCAAAGAGGTGCCGTCTATTCCTGTATCAAACACCAAGTAAAGTCTACAATGCTTATCATTTCATCAAGTTCCAGAAACAACTAACGACGGTGGCTCTCAAAAGTTTCATATCAAGGACCCCCAAATGAATATGCATTTGGCCAAGGATTGGGCCTCTTCCTTACTTCCTTCACATGTGTTACCAATGATACTAATGAAGGCTCTGTTCAATTTAGTGCAGCACAGTGGTTCTCAAAGGACACCCATAACTCTGAGTGTACAAATGGAACCAAATGGACCTGTGATTTGTTTACATCTGTACACTCAAGAGTTACACACCCGTAAGGGTCCGTTTGGAACAAAGCCTTCATTAGCACCATTGGTAACACCTGTGAAGGGAAGTGAGGAAGAGGCCCAATTTATTTCCAATATGGCCGCTGATTCCAAAACTCCAGTTTGTGCCTCCTACCTCCAGCAAGGTGTTGTGTTACGGTGAAATTGGTGACCTTCAGAAAACATGCGACTATCTCGTGGACTTCACAAAAACATCACCATGTCCAAATGTAAATAACAACTGTTTGTTTATGAACAGAGCAACTCCGTTCATAAACTGACAGCGATTGACTTTGGATGTTTGACATGTGAAGTCCACAAGATGGACACATCTTTTGTCAGGTCACCAATTTCTCCATAACACTGGTGGAGGCAGAATGTTGAGGGTTGGGATTCGGCTTGAAAATAAAACCACAGGCGTCTTGGTTCAGCTCTGAGCCGCTAGACCAGTGGCTCTCAAAGTGTGGTCTGATACCAGTCATCAGTTACCATGAGTATAAACCCTAGGGTTTATACTAGACCTGTCACAATTATTACATAATAGCCTAATTGCAATTATTTGAATTTGCAATTATGTTTTGCATAATCGTCATAATCATTACCATGTTAAAAATGTTCAAATATTTTCAAACATTTTGTGGAAATAGCAGAACTACCAGCTCAAAACGTGTTGCGATGTGACACGTTTGGAGCTTGTAGATTGGCTATTTCCACTCTGCTAATCCCACTATGAACGTATTTTTTTGTAATTAAATAATGTATATTATTTGTCATATCTGCCTTGTGCAACTTTTATTTACGAAGCCCTAAAAGCCTAAAATAAATTACATTTGTATTCATAATGTTACAATGCTCAACGTCAAACACAATTAAATCTTTGATCGCAATCATTTATGTGACAATGAATCGTCAACTTATATTTAATAATATATAATAATAACATAATGGTGACACAGCCCTAGTTTATAATGGTCAGTAGTGGTGGAACAAATACTGATTTTTTTTACTTAATTAAAAGTATCAATACTGCAATGTAGAAATACTCTGTTACAAGTAAAAGTTCGGAATTTAAAATTCACTTGAGTGAAAGTACAAAGGCACTGGTATCAAAATGTACTTAAAGTACCAAAAATAAAAGTACTCATTATGTAGAATATCCTGTTTCACAAATTTCAAAATATATTAAAATCTTTTGAAAATAGCAGATGTACAAGCTCACAATGTGTCGCATCGCAACACATTGTGAGCTTGTAGATCTGCTATTTTCAAATGGCCGAAATGTATATAGGGCTGAAGTGGTTAATAATTTTTCTGTAATTATAATTAAAATGTACAAAGTAACTGGTAACTAAAGTTTTCAAATAAATGTAGTGAAGTAAAAAGTACAATATTTGGATCCGAGATGTAGTGGAGTAAAAGTAAAAGTATTGAAATTTGGAAATACTCAAGTAAAGTACACATCCCTTGAAATTGTACTTAATACAGTACTCAAGTAAATGCACCTAGTTACTTTCCACCACTGCTGGCTAGGTGTGATCCAGGTACGTACCGTGTGGGGTCTCCCGCCGCGTGGTTGAAGATAGCTGGTATTAATAGAGCCGCGTAGGTTGTATGGCACCACGTCCCGAGCACCGTACGCCTTGTATCTCCAACGGAGAGCGTTCGTTGGCACCGTTATACGTTTCAGCTCTCAGGGCTCGTTGTCGAGGTTCCATTTTCCTGCCCCTTGTCCTGAGTTACAGACACTCTATTACCAGCTATCTCCTGATGACTCCATCCATCCTTTGAACCTTCCCTGAAGCATTCATACAGCGAGTCAAACGCTGAGTCATAGCTAGAAGCCATGACTCAGCGTTTTCAACTCACTGTATGAAGTAGATTTAGTCCACTCTGCAGAAGGTCACCACATGATTAACCTGCAAGACACAGATATACACCAACATTACATTTAATATATTTTATAATAATAAAAACAATAATAGAAAATAGAGTTTTTAAGTAGGCTATAGTGCAGGGGTGATGCAACTTTGATGATGTAGACTAGAGGGCCACTATATTTCCACACTCACTCAAGAGGGACACATTGCATATTGTTACTGTCGGACAGAAAAAAAATAGCTCATCTACAAGCTCAGAGCTTGTAGATCTGCTATTTCGGAATCCATAATTATTTTTTGGTATTTTTTAATTGGAATCCTGAAACGTATATTTTCTATTTAATTTCAAATACATTTAGTTATACTTAAGTTAAATTTATGAACTTAAATACAAATACATTGGACAGTCATTAAACTAATAATATCAGACTGAAGTAATTAAAGCAGGTCATGATTGCATGTTTGGAATTTGAACAGCTGAAATCAATAATATATCACTATTAACCTGCGGCCGCACTAAGTGAAGGTGAGGGCCGCATGTGGCCCCCGGGCCGCCAGTTACCCATGTATGCTATAGTGTTAACCCTTTAAGACCGGGAACGCATCAGTGTAACCACTTTAACCATTATCTTTAAATTTGAATAAAATAAATATGAACATTTTCAGGATTTTTCAAAAATAGCAGATCTACAAGCTCATAGCGAGGCACCGAGTGCCGCGCTATGAGCTTGTAGATCTGCTATTTTTTGAAAAATCGTGAAAATGTGCATATTTATTTTATTCAAATCTTTGCTTCTGGGGGGTCCCTGGAACAACATTTTGAGATGGGGGTCCACGGCCAAATACATATCATTTTGGGTGGTCCTTGTCCTTGACATGAAAAAGTTTCATTATAGCAACATAAGTTCTTTTCAAAAAACTGTTATGATTTAGAAGCTCAATGTTAACCCTTTAAGACCGGGAACGCATCAGTGTAACCACTTTAACCATTATCTTTAAATTTGAATAAAATAAATATGCACATTTTCAGGATTTTTCAAAAATATCAGATCTACAAGCTCATAGCGAGGCACCGAGTGCCGCGCTATGAGCTTGTAGATCTGCTATTTTTTGAAAAATCGTGAAAATGTGCATATTTATTTTATTCACATCTTTGCTTCTGGGGGGTCCCTGGAACAACATTTTGAGATGGGGGTCCAAGGCCAAATACATATCATTTTGGGTGGTCCTTGTCCTTGACATGAAAAAGTTTGATTATAGCAACATAATTTATTTTCAAAAAACTGTTATGATTTAGAAGACATTTGTAGAATCCCCCCAGAAGCAAATATTAGAGTTAAAAATGTAAATCTTTAAAACATATTTTGAAAAATGTGCAAAAATGTTCATGATTTTTTTTTTTAAATAGCAGATCTACAAGCTCGTAGCGTGGCACTCGGTGCCGCGCTATGAGCTTGTAGATCTGCTATTTTTTGAATAGCCCAAAGCAAAAGATAATGGTTAAAGTGGTTCAACCTCTCGTCCTACTTGATCATACTACAGCATCGCATAAAAGCATCAATAGTAGCAGATCTAAGCTTGAAACGCACAAAACACGGTTTGAGCTTGCAGATCTGCTACTTTTGCCATTTTTGAATCCTGAAAAGTAACAGTTTTGAACATTCTGAGGTTTCCTGCCGATAAAGACTATATTATAGTTTCATTTTAGCATTGGATCAAGACTCAGATTTCTTCTTATCGAGTTTGATATCGATATTTAGTTTAGATTACTTATTCTCCTGCCTGAGTGTTATGTTACAACTTAGCTCCGTTATCTATCCTATCCTTAGGCTTTTACATTTGTTTTGTTCTAGATATTTTATGACAAGTATGAAATGTGAAAAGTGCTGCACAAATAAAACATTATTATTATTATTATTATTATCTCATCTATGACATTCTTGAACTCTCCAAAATGGTGTTTGTAGTTAGTTCCATGTTAAAGTCTCAAACATCTCCATAAATGTATCAATTCTAAATATAAAGTGTTTATCTCAAAGGCACAGATGTTATCCCACCATACAGACCCTTTATGTTCAGTAATATTCCGTATTATTCAATGAATAAATGTTTCAATCTGGTCTGTCTGAACATCACTGTATCATTCAATGGTGTTACAGCAGGTGAACGCCGGTATTACACCCCATGTAATCCAGGAAATACAATGACGTTCATCCACATACGGGATTAAAACTTTATTAAACTATACTGAATATTAACTGAACACTAACACCCCGTATGTAAGGATAACATCTGTGGCTTTCAGATATTCACTTTATATTTACAATGCATACATAAATGTAGACGCACGAGCCTTAAACACAGAACCACAAAATATTTGGTAAAGGGCTGTTGCAGCAGGTGAACGCAGGTATTACACTCCATGTAAATGTGGAAATAGAACTGCGTTCCGACACACACGGGATTAAAACGCGTCTTTATTCAACTTTACGAAATATTACGGAACACAACAGACCCCTATGGACGAGTTACATCCGTGTCTTTGTTTAAACACTTTATGTGTTGGATTGGGTTCATTTATGGGGATTTATGAGCCGTTCAAAACTACTAACAAACATCAGACTCGATCACCATCAATAAAATCCCTGACCATCTTGTTCCAAGGCTAAAATATATTATAATAAACGCACATTAATGTATATATGGGTTAGATCTACAAACCTCACAGTGAGTGTGGTTTAACGTTTAAACTTTAGGTGACAATTTAGTTGTGATCATTTGGAACAAATATGTATGTTTGATGCTATAGCCTTGAATCAAGACTATAATAGATGAATTAATCGATTTACACATTTGCATATTATATCTATGAAGTAAAAGTCAAGACCGGATAAAAATGACTAGTTTGATGCATTTTCTCCCTCGGTTATAAAACACAATATTTCTTATATTTGTCCATGTTTGGTGTCATAATAATTCACAGTCCTACAACACCTCGAATGCTTAAATAATAATTGTGTTAAATATTAGTGGATAAAAACGTGTCATGTTGATATAAATCAAACATTAGTTTACCTTCTCACAGTGGCACGGTTCCATAGAGTTAAAAATAAGCACGGTTCACACCAAACTTTTCGAATCAAGAAGACATTGTGCGCCTGCGTCCAATTAAAACCCCTATTCACATCCGGTCCAAAGCCCCGCCTACTGGATCCGGTGCGCTGAAAAAGACATAGACGCACCATTTCCGTTTCCGTTTTCCGACCGGATGTTGATCCCCAGACTGCTATCAGTCATCATCAACACTAAACCATCTACACCTGTGTGGAGTCAGAAAGCTCCACATTTTATACTTTGGCTTTCAAAAATAGCAGATCTACAAGCTCACAGCGTCACTTCGTGGCTTGCTGTGAGCTTGTAGATCTGCAATTTTTTAAATGTTTTGAAAAATCTCGAAAATGTTTGGAAAAGTTTGAATAGTGTTGAATTTCTTAACATAAATCTTCTCTTCTGGGGTCCTTGGCACAACATATTCTCAGATGGGGGTCCGTGGCCAAATGCATACATTAATGTGGGGGTCCTTGACATGAAGAAGTTTGAGAACTGATTTATAGATCCATAATAATCTCCATACACATGTAGTGTCTGATGATGGACACTAGATGGCGTCCAAACAGCAGTTTTCCAGTCTGTCCATGATGACAAGTCACTGTTTTTTATAAAAGTTCAAGCGGGTGTTATTTATTTTGCCATAACACCCACTTTTACTGTGTGGAAACAACGCCCCCACTGTACTGAGTACATCCATGAGTATTGGCTTCGGTGCCGGTGCTAGGCTGGACTTGAACTTGTGGCCTTGCTTGCAGAGATGGGAATTGAACCTGTGGCCCTGGTCGCCGTGTGGCTTTCTGTGCCAAAGCCCACAGAGGTGTCCACCAACTATCCACTGCCTTACGGCACCTCGACACATTTAAGTGTGGTTCCTGGATGTCAGTGTTCAACACAGAGCAAAGATGCAGGAGGAGGATTTGAACCCACAAGCTTTGGATTATGTAGACAGTGTTCTATCACCGTGAGCCACCCTGACCCATCAAGACCGGGAACACATCTGTGTCATTTTTAGATTTATTTGGCCCCTGGAACAACATATTTTACAAATGTTTGCTTTAAAAAATGTATATTCAAAGATGGTCATGATTTTTCAAAATAGCAGATCTACAAGCTCATAGCCATGCTATGAGCTTGTAGATCTTCTATTTTTGAATAGCCAAAGACATCTAAAAATGACACACAACATGCATTCCCGGTCTTAATGGCTTAACTAACAACAAACTATATCAAGATATGCAGTTCATTTTTTTATTTTTGTTTTTGTTCCTTGTTTAGATGCTTGAATATGGAGACAGCACTATGGAAACAAGCTTCTATAGGCTTTTTTGTGTGTGTGATTAATCTATTTGACTTTAGACACACAGCAAGCACAATAATAGCTCACTGTGTTTAGATGCTCTCTAGTCTCTACATGTCCAAAGGTCCCGTGTTCAAACTCCATAGATAACAGATCATTATTTTAAAGTTTTAAACACAAATCCTTTTCATGGATTTGATTGATTGATTGATTGATGTACTTTATTTAGTAAGACATGAGAACAGTACATGACAGTACATAACAGTACATGGAAGTACAAATTCGCAATACAAGGTCTACTAAACTGGATAGCTCATTAAGCACTTAGCTTGTTTAAGATGAGATCCCCATGTACACAAATCATGATGACATATAAGAGACAGACAGATATACACACTACTATACAGAATGTCATACAATCAGTTACAGGTTACTGGTATGAAGAGTGAAAAATATGTACAAAAGAAGAGAGAGAGAGGGGGGGGGGGTGGGTGGGTTAGGTTAAGACATGGGGTAGGTTAGGACTTGGACAGGGGCCATTTTTGAAATGCAGCCTCCTGAAGGTGTATCTTTAGGGCATTTTTGAAAGTGAGTAGGGTTTTACACTCCTTTACTCCTTTTGGTAGGGCATTCCACATTTTTGACGAATAGCATGAGAAAGAGTTCATTCCCTTTGTTGTGCCAAATCTGGGTTGAACATGGTTTGTGGAGCTGCCTCTGGTGTTATGATCATGGACTTGATTAACATTTTGGAAGTATTTTGACAAATACAGGGGGATCCCAATGTTGTGGTGTATCTTGAAGACCAGGCCCATAGCAAGTTGCTGTACTCTGTCCTCAACCCTAAGCCATTCAATCCTAGCAAAATGGGCATGGGTTAGATGGGTTTTGTAATTGAGGCCAAGAAGTAGCCTTACGAGTTTGTTTTGGGATGTTTGGAGCCTTGTTTTTAAGGCCTTGGAGGTGTTGTGATACCATGAAGTGCATGCATAATCATAATGACCTTGTATGAGGGCCCCTACAAGAATCTTCAGAGATTGGATCAAATCGACAGGAAGTGATGCCCACAACGCCCTAGGAAACTTGTGGATAGTAAAACTTAAACTTAAACGTTATTTAGGTCAATTATTTCCCCCCTTCATTAATACCAATTGGAATTGCATTTTATATCGTTGGAATTTATTTTACAATATAGACACCTATATCATCATCATTATAGCCTTTATTTCAGCTTGGAGTACAGTTGAGGGGCAGGCCATCATTTTCAATGTAGCCGAGATACAGAACACAGTAATCAACAGGAATGGACATTCATTTCACATACAGCAACATAAAAAATATGAATAATGAATCAGAATACAGAAGCACTCGAAAAACTAAAAGAGAGAACTAGAACAGATACTAAAATTAAATAATTAAATAAAGCCGTTACAATTCTGAACAAAAATATTGGAAACCATTTCCCTGAAATAACCTATAAGGATTGAAGTGATTTGATTTTCAAGGACCTCTGGAGCTCATTCCAGGCAGATGGAGCACTGACAGAAAATGCTGTCTTGCCTAACTCTGTCTGCGCAAAAGGAACCTTGAGTGTCAGGAGATCACTCGAGCAGGTCTGGTATGTAGTAGGGTTCTGATCCAACATCCAACAAAAAGGGGGGAGCATTCCTGAGATGGTGCATTTCTCCTTTCCGACATGTCGCCTTTCCGACGTTGACGAACCCTATACCTAACCCTAACCCTAACCCTAACCGCACGCGGAAGCCACTAGTCGGAGTGGTGAGATGTCGGAATGGAGAGTGAACACCTCCTGAGATGGCTTTAAAAATAAATATATACTAATATAAACATCCCAAAACCCAGTACTGTTATTTATTTCTTTTTAAAGTCAACTTCCTGCTGATTTTGATTGATTGATTGATTGATGTACTTTATTTAGTAGGACATGAGAACAACAGTACATGGAAGTACAAATTCACAATACAAGGTCTACTAAACTGGAAGACTCATTAAGCACTGAGCTTGTTTAAATCCCCATGCACACAAATCATGATGACATATAAGAGACAGACAGATATACACACTCATACAATCAGTTTACAGGTACTATGTAAGTCAACGGGGAGCATATTTTCAATTATCAATTTCTAATCACTGGAACAATTATTTTACATTTCTTGTCCACCTTTGGAGTTCCATCATGGCAAGGTAACAACTACACAACCCAAACTCTACCACAGTGGTCTTGCCCTTTAAGGGTTGTTCTTAATCGATGCATGGCCGTGCGCATGCTCCTAAAAGATCTTTGGGCGGACGCCTTGGTTTGATTGATTTATTGAATACTTTGTTTAGCAGTTTGCAAAAAAAGCACAGAAAGTACAGTTAAATACAAATACAATGCTAACTAGACGCGTCGCAATTCAGGGCAATTGCAAAGTGTGGTTGAGCCGACGCCGGTCGCGGGCTGCGGCCGCCGGGACTCGAGGAATACGCTGGGAGGAATACTGTCGGAGGCTGCGCCAATTACATTGTCACGTCTCTCATGAGATCACTTGCGTTTCATTTTGAGAGGATCGATCCACCCCGAAATAATGTTTTTGCATCAAACGGTTACATTTTGCGCATTTGTGGCGCCCCCTATGGATCAAAGTGGAAATGCTTTTGGGGATCCGTTGAGTAAACCACCCTTGACATGTGATTCAAATTTGGGATTGACTGGAGGTTTCGTTTGTGATTTCGCTAACTTTGGAAGCCATTTAAGGACGAACCGATTTTTGTGAGATTTGGACAAAATATGTGGGAGGAGGAGCTAAAAGTGTGTTTTGAAGAAAATTCTAAATGGCGGAAAATCTATACTTTAATGGGAATTGCAAAAACTCCCATTCAAGTATTTTTTTCTCGGAAACCGTAAGGGCTACAGTTACAAGGCTTGGAGGGGAGGTTCATAATTTATTGCAAAATTATAAAAAAAAATAATCACACCAGTTGGCCACATGGTGGCGCTATAACAGCCCACTTTACGTTTTGGCCTATAACTCATGAACCATAGGTCGTAAAATCTAAATTTATTTTTCCCTGGATTCCTTGGGTCATGACCATAGAGTTAAAAATAATAGAGAGGGCACCGGATATCGCCTCCCATCCACTTGCATTGAGTTGCTCACCCAGCGCATGAAGCAAATTCACCCCTTCTTCCGGGTTGTAAAGTGTGATGGGCGTAGCCTATTTGGGGCCACTGTGATACGTTCTGCGTCACAGAAGTGACGCGTTTTACGTCACAGAGGTGCGCGGCCCCGTGTGCAAGCTTGTGCGCAAGCTTGTGACTCAAGCCCATTGGTCGAAACCGTTTTCGCTCGTACATTTGCAGTGGCCCCGTCCGTTTAAGCTGCAGTACCTACGAATGGCCAGCATGTCCATTTCGCTTCAATTCAAGCACTGGGTTCTGGGGGCTTGGTCATGACGCAACTCCTTATATAGACCACGCCCATTTGCGTCAGGATAGATTTTCCGCCATTTTGAATTTTCTGCAAAACACACTTTTAGCTCCTCCTCCCACATATTTTGTCCAAATTTCGGTACACATGATCTCTGGGCCCAGGCGGTAAACATATCCAAACGGCATTTTGATAGTCCTTACCGTTCGTCCGTAAATGGCTTCCAAAGTTAGCGGAAGGGGCCCATTTTACAAAAAAGGCCAGAAATCCCGAACGAAACATCCAGTCAATCCCAAATTTGAATCACATGTCAAGGGTGGTTTACTCAACAAATCCCCAAAAGCATTTCCACTTTGATCCATAGGGGGCGCCACAAATGCTCAAAATGCAACCGTTTGATGCAAAAACCTTATTTTGGGCGATAGTGCAGTTCAAGAAATTTGCAAGTTGCAATGTACAAGTCATCTGGTTTGTGGCATTGGAAGTTTCACATTGGTTGAACCTAGATAATACATTATTGGACTTAGTGGCATCTACCATACTGATATATCTGAATATCTTCCAACCTTACCACAAGCTGTCAATGTTCTGCATGATCCAACTGAAACCAAAAGTACATAATCCTGCAGCTTCATGAACATAAAAAACCATGTGCCCAAAAGCATATCGCACTTATTTGTCAAGGATGTGGTAAGCCAAAATCGTACACATGGTTCTCAACTCACAACAAGTCAGAACATTTATTGAACATTTGTTTTGAAAAATGTCAATAATAATAATAATTATTATTATTATAAGAAAATCTATCCCAAACAAACAACCTCCCCAGCTCCATCCCCACCATAGGAATACTGTAGTACAAAGCACTAAACAATGGATATGCAATCTAATAAAAGCAAGTACACCAAATGAAAAACAAGGAAACACTCCACAATAGACCAAGATCAGTCTAGCTCTCCTTGCCAGTTTAAAATTAACTACTTAATCACAAACCTTTTAAAAATGATTTACAAAAATAACCAATCTATATAGCTCACAATGCGTCACACTGCAATGAGACGTGAGCTTGCATATATTATGCTATTTTCAGGGAAAATATATACATTACATACAGTATATATATATATATATTATGTATTATATGTGTGTGTGTCACATGTTGCAGATTTCCTTCTAACATTGTATAGGATCTTGTCGGGTGTAGAATATGATGTATGTCCATTTAGCCCATGTTTTTTTTAAGGCGGGAGAATAATCTTTTTTCCAGCTGTGCTGGCTCACAGTTTGTGATAACTACATGATATACTGTAGGGTAGGCTACATACGTACTCAGAGACAATAAAAAGTTCACTCAAATGTTTTTGGTAAACTGTAAGAGATCTGTACATTCAGTTATGAAACGTAAAACATAAATAAATAAATAACAGTGACATCAAAAGCAAATAATACTGTGTGTATCTTTGAAGTAAATGCTTTTAAACAAAACATGTCCGAGCAGAGTTATACAAAACTATATGGTTGATCCCTGGCAGAAAATGCTGCCTTCCAGTCAAAAGCCTAAATCACTCCTTTTCTATAGATGGCTTTAGCGTTACCCATAGTGTAGTTTCAGGCACACGGAGCATACCTCTCTGTTTCTTTGGGAATCAGACCCATACATACATAGGACCACAATGGAAACAAGTCCCCAGGACCTTTTTGTGTTATCTTTTTAGCCTTAATGTCTTACTGTACCACGTGCTGTTTACATTTCTGACTAATAAAGTATTCAATCAATCAAAAAGAGGACACCTACCCATCATTCTAATCTAAATAGACCCTTTTTTCAAATGGTGGGGAGATTAGAGTAACTGGCACTGGAGCGTGCCAACTCAACTATACCCAGCCCCTTTGACTCAATTTTTACAATTCAAGATAGTTCATCTCAACTGCTGTCCTCTGAGGACAATAAAGACATTTTTAAAAAGAGTTATCTCAGCCTCCTGCTCAGACCTCAGAGATGCTAAATGTTGTCCTTCTCTGGCCTCCTGAATGTCCTGAAGGCCTTCTGAAGTTATTTGTGGAACGCTTCACCTCGTCAGCAATGAAATAATAACACACAGCATCCAGGCAGCAGGTGATGTTAGACAAGTTCAAAGTTATCTGGATGAAAAAGCTGATACTGGTCTTTGTGAAACAGTCCTCAATTACACCCTGACGAACCTGGGACAAAGTGAATCAGAGCCAGAGGTCAGAGGAACACACTACACACTACAAGGCTATCCTGTATAGATAACAGACATCAATGTCAACATTAGCATGATAGCTGAGCTATGGCAGCAGTCGGAGCTCCTGCGTCTTGTCTTCAATCTTATTTGTTTTGAATATGATCAGTTTCTGTATTTGATTTCCCAGCTGAACACCTCCAGTATTTCTGTCCTGTCCTGTTTAGCAGGATTATGCTTAGTTATGCACTGTTTTGTGAGCTTGTAGATCATCTATTTTTGGTGCTTAACACTGCCCACAAGAAAGTATATGGAGCCCTTTTCTCTCCTCGCCAGCTTAAATCCTCTTCTATAATCACTCATCTTGTCCTTCTCTACTTGCTAATGCACAACTGCTATCCTTACCCTGAATCTCTGGTCCTCACTAGTTTAGTAAAAAGTACCTTTTCATTTATTTATTTATTTAACACACCTCAAATTTGTTTCTGTGGCACCACATAGCCAGACTAATATCAGTGCGTGCTAAGGCCAATTTGATTTTTTTTGCACTGGCAGCTTCATCTGGTTTCCAGGCCACCACAACCGCTTTACGCCTCTGCTTTCTCACTTTCAACTGCCATGAATATGAATAAGCCAGAACATTGTGTCTGTTGTTGTTATTGTTGTTGTTGCTGCCAGTTCATCCTGTTTTCTGATCTGCATTGTGATTATATTTGTTAATTCTATATGGTTCTACTTCAGCATCTCTACTTGCTTTCTTTATTGTTGTTTGTGTGAACTATACTGTACTTCCATGCCTACATAAAACCATACATACAAGTACACTAATGACACTCTGCATACACTTTGAATAAAGCAGAATATATCTCACCAGGAACTGCAGCAGTATGGCCAGGTGGCTGGGGGTGAAAGGTATAAGGAAGGCACACAGGCTACTGTAGATTATCTTCACACAGGCTCTGTTCTTGGGGCTCCGCTGTTCAGACTTCTTCAGCGTCCAGATGATCTGAGCCGAGCAGCCCACCAGGACCAGCGCTGGAACCATGAACCCAAACACCTCCAGACAGATGATGATCCCTGGGCTCCAGCTTTTATTTGAAAAGCCATGGAAGCATTGGAAGTCACTCTGGCCAGCTGAACGAAAGCTATATACTGGGGACACTGCTGCCACCACCAGAAACCAAACCACAATGCAGCTCCCCAGAGCTACTTTACACGAGCGATACTTCTTGGCCATGAAAGGGTATCGGATAACCACCCAGCGATCCACAGAAATACACATAATGGTGTAGATGCTGCCATACATACCAATAAAGTACAGGCTTTCCAGAAAGGAGCAGAGGGGATGAAGGTTGGCAGGCCAGAGGTGGTTAGTGGCGTGCATTTTGAAGGGCAGGGGAAAGAGGAGGACCAGGTCCATCAGAACCAAGTTGGTCATGTAGATGGTTGACTCAGTCCATTTGCGAAGGAGGACACAGAACACCAACAGTGCCATAATATTAACAGTCAAGCCAATCAGGAAGATGGGTATGTAGATCACCAGCTCCACGTATTTCATCACTTGGTCCACCTCTTCAAAGGAACAGTTGGCTGTCATGATGCTTTACTGAAGAGAAGAAAGTGGAAAGTTTTTAAAGGATTCTCGTTTTAATTGAAGAACTAACATGTCACCAATGATGCAGTGAATGAGATTACACTTCAACAGGTCAAATGATTAACCACTTAAATCCCAGCATCTGTATTGTGAGCTTGAAGCTTGAATATTTAATGTAAATGGTAAATGGTGCATTTACATAGCGCTTTTAACCAAAGCTCTTTACATAGATTGTGCATTACATTCACCCATTCACACACACATTCATACACCGATGGTGGAGGAAACCATGCAAGGCACCAACCTGCTCATCGGGAGCAATTAGGGGTTCAATGTCTTGCTCAAGGACACTTCAACACTGACTCTGGGGGAGCCCCCCAGCCCTTGCGGTTTCCAGTTCACTCTACCCGCCCGGCCACTCTACCCCTGAGCCACTGCCGCCCCCTAGAGCAAAAACAGAAAATACACTAGTATAGAGCCCTGAGGGACTCCGGACAAAAACATAGGGTTTAAGTTACTTAAAAAAAGAAAAAGAAAGAAAGAAGAAGTGAAAAATGAGTCACAAAAACACACTTAATGTGTCTCTTCAAACCCAGCTGTCAATGCGCAAAACCATCCCTTAAATTCTCAGTCGTGTAGCATCAGTAGCTGCTTCTCATGTGAAAGGCCTTGTTATCTGTCACAAGTCTAAAAACACAGATTGTAAAAAAAAAAGTTACTGTTGAATGGTCAACCTCTGATATACAATGTTTCATTTGTGCTGAAACACTTCCACACAGTGCTGATGAAAATAATTACATTACAAATGCCCATACATATAGTTTTAGTATCAAGCAGGATGTGTAATGTTAGTAAGAGTAATGTCCTTACCTCACCAACGGCTGTCTGTCTGGCTATCTGACTGAGTGAGCTATGCCAGACATACTTCTCCTTTCTCTACCTACAGCATTTCCACCACCACTTCCTGGCATGTGATGTACTCTAGTCTATGAAGTGATGTGAGCGCCAGACGTCTGTCTAACCACAGACCTAATATGAGCCAGGACCTGTAGAGATCAGACATTTTTATGCACGTACACTTTCTCGAGGCATCCATTATAACCTTATTGTACTTTGTCACCTGTGAGGTGAACAGCAATCAAACATTGTTAGATACAACATACAGTGGGCATTTGCTACGATCTTAACATTTGCAGTATGTAGCACAAGTGCATTTTGAGATTGAGAACTGATGCTTCAGAACCTTTCAACTAGTGCCTTTGCATACTGTACAATATCCATTATGAAGTGCATGTCATTATAGAGAATGTGATTTCTTTCATGGGGATTATTGACTTTGTGTAGCTTATTATTGCAAACCCTGAAAACCCACCTCTTCAGGAAACACTACCCTTCCTCTTCGCCTTGCCTGCTTGTTGTTAACTAGTTGTACGAACTCTTGTTTTATTATTGTATTTTTTTATTGGATCTTGTTTAGTCGATACACTTATTTGTCTTTGCTCTAGCTTGCTCATTTGATTTTGCTATTTGTCTCATCTGTTTAAGAAAATAGGTAGCTGATATATTGCACTTTTACCTTAGCGCCGCTAGGTATACTCTTAGTTGCTTGTTTTAGCAGAAAATGCACTTCGGCCTTCTGGTGATTAGTAGTTTCATTCCCTACCTATGTTGAATGCACTTATTGTAAGTCACTTTGGATAAAAGTGTCTGCTAAATGACTGTAATGTAATGTAATGTAATGTAATGGTGCAGAATTGGATGACAAACCCACATGAAAGGGATTTACTGTGATTGTGCTTGAGGCTTTCCGGCTTTGAGGTGACTGGCTGACTTGAATTACTGATGCAGCAAGTCTGTCAGTCTTCTGTAGGCCTACAGTAAAATGCAATAACCAGTTAACACAGCAATGTTTTGTAATAAAGGCTATTGCCTTGATTTATATGTATATGTAATACATTATAACATGAATACTGTACTAAGCTTATTTGTAAGCACTAACAACTGCCACCTTGTGTTTAGACACATTATTACATCAGGTTTAGTCAGAGCATCTTCTGTCCTCTTGACCAGTTCTCTGAGGGTCTCTGACAAAGTTAAGCCTTGGGGGTGCGCTGGTACAGTAGGTGGGTCGACATGGATAGTGTGTCAAGTACTGTATGTAATTGCAATGTCCCTGGTTTGATTGTAGCTGGAGACATGTGTAATTTCCCCTCTCTACCCTCAGTTTCCTGTCTCTCTGTCGTACCTACGACTAAAGTAAAAACTTCTCCAAAAGGCTAAGGATTGCGCCAGTTAAAAATGGCAATGCACTGTCTTTATATTGTAAGATCGAACTAAATGTTTTCTTGATGCCACTCCAACTACTTTGTCCTCCAAAAGTGTTATTCTGTCCTCTATAACCACTGAGTCGACATACAAACAAAAAACAAACAAACACATGGGAGCCAAAGACATTTGGTAGTGATTTATTGAATTATACCCTATAAATGTCACACGATTTAATTAGGCAGTGATTTCACAATGGGGAAATAAAGGCTGGTCATTGGTGAGGTCACGGACAAATACAGAAAAACTGCAGTATTTAAAAAAGAAATATAAAACCATTACCCCCCAAAGAAAACAAAAAGAAACCCTGAAAAACTAAACAAAAAACAAAACAGTCACCCGAGCACACACACATTCCTCCACATGTTTTTATTCTAGCCTAACTTCATATTTGCTTTGCAGGCATAAACAAACAAGCCTTCCTATTTACATCCATTGAAGGAGCCTGCAATTTCTTCTTTAAACGTCTTTCTTACCTTGTTTCTTCAAATGTTTGTCTGAAAGGAGGGGGGCACACACGTATTTTCAGTACTTACAATGGCAACACCCAGGAAATATTTGGTGAAGTATTTTGGAATACGGTAAAGTGTTGTTGAAAGACAAATAGGAAACTGTGGAAATTAAGAATATATTATGTCTAAATACAGTATACTAATCGAACTGTCGGGAGAAATACACTAACATGATTGAAATGGGCTCTAATTTCATTATTCATTACACATGATCACATATATCAAAGCAAACAAATAAAACAGCCTCTAAACACATTTACAAAAAGATCACAAAGCTGGGCGAACATTTTGGAATCAACAAAATAAAATAAACCATGTCACTGATATTCTATGATTTACACTGGAGGAACCAGCCAGTTTCTAACATTGTACCCTTAGAGAAGTATGCCATAATTTATATTATGGTTACAGGGGAAGTCTAGAGAGCAACCAACCGTTACTTTGAACTTTAAATGGGACAAAGGGACCTGCCACCTTTTTCAGCATTCAGTAGAACAAGAGATGGGCTCACACTCACTTTAGCACATACATAAATCATAGATAGATACAAAAACAAGAATGACACAAACGACAAACACTAAAGAAAAAGGGATCGAGAAAGCACTTGAGAGGGAGGCAGAGAGCAAAAAAGAAGATGTAAAAGTTATACATATTGTAGAGGAAGTGATGTGGTAGAGTGCAGAGGTGAGAGTGTGAGAAGATATAGAAAGACAAACACACACCCACACCCACACACACAGACACGCACACAGACACGCACACACACACGCACACAAACACGCACAGAAACACGCACACACACACACAGGAGGTTTTCACTCTAGGAAGCTGTAAACTTTCTGAGTGTGATGACAATGAGAGCCAGGAGGACAGATGCTCCCAGGAAGACTGCTATGACGATGGCTGTGATGGCCCCTGGCCCAAGGACCCCTACACACACACGCACACGCGCACGCACGCACGCACGCACGCACGCACGCACGCACGCACACACACACACACACACACACACACACACACACACACACACACACACACACACACACACACACACACACACACACACACACACACACACACACACACACACACACACACACACACGCTTTAATGAACTGAATGGTTACATTGCCAGTGCACATAATAATCAAACACACATGTCCAATTGATGTGCAATATCTCCTGTGTATACACGTGTACACCTACTAAAAACGTGAATAGCTAACAAAATGTAAGGTAATAAGTAATAACTAATTATTGGTAAGTAGAACACTCAATTTGTAAAACATAATTGACCATATTCATATGGCGGCCATTCTTTTCTTGCAACGTCATTGGGGGACACCTCACCCCCATGATGTAAAAGCAAAAAGGCCACTGTGTGTTTCTGGCTTAATATTTTACCTTCCTCCTCATCCATGGGATGGGTGTGTGTGCTATCTTCATAGTCATAGGTGAAGGATCTCTCCGTCATGTCCTGGAATGGGTCTTTGGTGGTGACGTCATCAGCTCCTCCCCCGGATAATGTGTCCTGGTTGTCACCCTGCAGAGTTGGAGCAGGGTCTGCAACGGTTTCTGGGAGTCCAACACAAAACAGCCAGATCACCACATGCCCGACTCCCTCTCAAAGAGGAATTCTAGAAGCGTTTATGAAATGGTTTGATGGAAAAACACACTTACACTAATTACATTCAAGTAGGAACACCTGGGAAGAGGGGTACAGAGCATTGATTACTGGCTACACTGTATCAACTTGCAATGTGTTTATACAAGGCAGTCATTTCACTGATGAGGTACATTGCCTCGCTAATGTCCCTGTTTGCGTACTCTCTGGACTGGAGGCCTTTAGGGATGCAAGGCTACATACATGGTCCAGGCTTTGATGACTCCAAACAGCCTCTCTCTGTCTCACCAGGCCAACGGCTTCAGGCTGGGGTATAAGGATGCCTTTGTGGAGGATGTACATTCTGTCCACTTGAGCTACAGGTAGTCTCTCTGCATATGTGCTCAGTGCTCAGCTCTCTACCTCCCCCTTTCTCTTTTCCAAACTCCTTCACCTTCACCTCTTCTCTTGTGTCGCCCTGCCAGTCTGTCCTCCTCTGCAACTCTCCTACATGCTTCATCTGACTTTCACCAGCGTTCCCCCCCATATGAGCATGAAGCTGCTGTGAGACTTTTCACACCTCCGTGGGTAACCATAGTAACATGACCTACTTCCCTCTCCAGGCCTTCTTCCTGGGTTTCCCACCACAACAACATGGTTGGTTAAAGGGCCATGATATGATTTAATTTTGACTTCTCGCCATGAGCAGAGATTGCCCTGGTCTTCAACTCATTTTGTGTACGTAAGTATATGTAGTGTATACTTTTGTAAATCTCAGCGTACATTTTTACACTGCATTCATGTTGAAATGGTATGGGAAAACACTCCACGTAACGTTTCTAGGTATAGGTAATCAGTACGCCATTTATTTGATCTAAATGTACTGTATTTATCTATCTATATCTATCTATAAATTCACAAAATCTGTCTGTGTGTGTCTGTCCTAAAACTGCAGTGCTGGAATTCGGACGGACCAACGGTTGTCGAGAACCAAAAAACACGTTCTATCTGTGCCTGTATGTCCGCGGGTCTGGAGGACTCACCGTATCTCTGTCTGTCGGGGGTGTAAGCACCGGCTTCCCTGACTGGCCAGACCAACCAATCGACATCACAGATTGGCCAAGCTTTGCGTCACATCTGTGCCTCTGCACCAATATAAGTGGTAGCGTATACAGTAGTCTGTCTCCTGTTTATGCTTATGTACGGCGTCAGCCGTTTTTGGCAATATCTACCTGTATCTCCATATCTGGTCGATTGGTCATATAATAGTAGTGGGTAGCGCACTGGCTAGTCTGACAATGGGTAGTCTGACAACAAGTACTGCATAAACACGTGGGGCATGCATTCGCAACTTCCATTGCTCCCGACTTGCATCGTACCCGAGTAAGCCGGTGCCTGTTTATAAATAACGTTATAATAATAATATAATAACGTTATTAGCACTGTGGGGTACCGCACTGGGTACTCTAACAACGGGTACAGTGAGTACTCTGACATGCATTCCCAACTTGCCGTTGCCTGAAGGGCGCTGTGCTGAATTCTAAAATGGCTGGAAAGTAGTTCCTTGCTATTGCTGCATTTCAATTTGAATTTGAGCTTGAAGAGGGCTATTACGAATATGAGCTTTAGCTCACCTTGACAAACATTTTCAGGTACATTCTGCAATGTTTATTCAATGGACAAAATGTAAACAAACACAATTTCGAAAATAAAATCCATAATAAAAACAGCAATTTGGGGGGAAAAGGTTGAGGTTTATGTAAACCATGTGGCTGATGTTAA
Organism: Gymnoscopelus microlampas; assembly: GCF_963454915.1. NCBI lineage: Eukaryota > Metazoa > Chordata > Actinopteri > Myctophiformes > Myctophidae > Gymnoscopelus > Gymnoscopelus microlampas. Next base: position 31,318,375 of record NC_139942.1, on the reverse strand, counting down.
CAAGGGACAATGACATGCAGTAACACTGGTATGGTCCTTTAAACTTAAAACCCATGCCTAGAAATGGTCTAGGCTTTATTTAAACTATATATTTTCACGTCAGTGATCAGAGATCATGGCCTGTGCCATTTCTGTGAAGTAAATCCACAGTTGCACAAACTGACTTTTGAAATCCAAAGGATCAGGGGAAAATGTGAACCCCAGTCTTCTCAGATAAACAAACTATGCACGCATGCACTCGCACTTGTGTGTACACACACACACACACACACACACACACACACACACACACACACACACACACACACACACACACACACACACACACACACACACACACACACACACACACACACACACACACACACACACACACACACACACACACACACACACACAGCCCACCCATTCACATGCAAACTGATTCACTCATCCTACCCTCACGCCTCACATACCAACAAAACCATATGCCAAACATATTTACTCCCAGTCCATTTAATGTGCAGCCTACATATTTACTTTGTAGCTCATGACGCCTACTCTAAACTCCTTCACCCTGCGGGCCTCAGACTATTTCACAACTTTCCTGCATTTAATTTAATCGTTGTGGCCAACGACACTATTTCAGAAGTGGCACGATGCATTAAAAACAAAACAGAAACAAAAAACAACTAAAGTTGATGAATGAGAAAATGTACCATGATGTCAACTCAACAAATCCAACTTTCTTTCATGTCAATATCATCATTACCTGTGGCCTTCTCTGGAACCACATGACATCTGCAACGTCCTATCAGAAACTATAGCCCTGCTCCTTCTGATTATCAGTCAAAATTAGCGATAATGTTGGTATTTTCAATACTACTGTGTTGATTCTGTGTACAGCACAGCTTCCTGAGCTGGGGCTGCAGTTGAAGGTACGGAGACCTGGGCCTCTGGCCAGCACAGCCATCAATAAGGCCTTCAGCCCAGGGCACAAAAGGCCGCTTGTGTGGTCATGGAGGGCGGCAGGCTGCAACCAGTAACGGCCGGCCAGGCCCAAAGCAGGCACCAGCTGGGTACTGGACGTCAAACAAGCTTGTTTATTAAACAGTCTCTGTGTGGATAGGTTGTACCTTCTGGACAGTTCTGATTTAATGAAGACAAAAAAAAGACCCTGATGTTCTTTCCACAGCTGTTTGTTTCCACTTCGAGGAGACACTCGTCATTTCCAGTAGCCTAATGCAATCGACTTAACCAAAACGTTTGAAAAATCCCTCTGACATACGTAAGTGCTTGTGTTAAGCCTCTCAGGACTGCATCACTCAGTGGAGACAACTGATTTTCAAGTGAAAAAACCCAAACGTCCCGTTTGTCAATTGAAAATAAGTTATCTCCGCGGTTGTGCAACAAAAGGGGGGATGCTCTGATCAGCAAGTCCCTGGTTCGATACCCGGAAGGAACTCCCATTTGCTGTATTTCATTTTTTGTATTATTAGCAGAGGTGGACAGTAACGGAGTAAATTTACTTGAGTACTGTACTTAAGTACATATTCTGAGGATCTGTACTTTACTTTAGTATTAGTTTTCTTTGATACTTATTACTCTTACTCGAGTACATTTTCAAGACAAATATTTTACTTTTACTCAAGTACATTTCAAGGAAGGCTGAAAAGTACAAGTTACTTTTAGGTTCGCTGGTTGTTGTTTTTTTCCTCCTAAAATGCAATTGGTCTCTATGGTCCCTGACCATGTTGCAATATGTTTTTTTCTTCTTGTTCCATGGAACAGTGCATATTATCGACCTGTTGAGCTATCAAGAAGGGGAAGTGTACCGGACTGCCTGATGGAGTCATCATCATCACACATGCAATTGCATGTGTCTGTGTAGTCCATGGACCACTGGTTGAGAAACAGTGGGATGTATCATGGAATGCATGCATACAGTAGCAAGTGTTAGCAAAGCACTAATCTTAGCTTTAATCTCACCCAACACAACAGTGGTCCCCAGGTTGATTCTTAAGGGTGGTGGTCCCTGGTTCACAATCAGTTGAAAACCCCTGCTTTAGAGAGTTTAAAACTATAAATCTCACTGGAGTTTAGGCTATAGCAGTGACATATGGTACTTTTTTGCCTTGAATATTCTTGAAAGGCAAAGAGTGACATGCTTTGTTTTTTGCCTTGAAAACAATGCATGCGCCTTGAATGGGGAAACGTTTTTATTTTATTAGGACTAGAATCACAAAATGTCCCTGGGCTGGGACCCATTCAAATGACCACTCCTGGGTCCTGACACCTAGCCTGATAAACCCACTAACTACATTGAAAACCTAACATCACTGCTACTGCTTAGATGAGGAGTTATTGTGTTGCATTTGCATTGCTGAGGTTTTAGACATATTATAGTTTGTTCAAGACAGTATATTTAAATTGAATATTTTGTGATTATTTGGTTATTTTGTGCTGCACCACTAGGCTATAAAGATATTAATTTAGATTACTCGTTTTGAACCAATGCTGCACTAATTTGACTTGTGATTTTAAAGAATTACAGCAATTCATTGATGTGAAAAATAAGAAATGTACTTTTAATTTTACTTGTACTTTAATTAATTTAATTTAATGTAATTTTAAAAGCATTTACTCTTGAATACTTAAGTACATTTAAAAGCAAGGACTTTTTTTTACTCTTACTTGAGTAATATTTTGACTGAGCTACTGTACTTGTAGTGGAGTAAATTTAACCAGGAGTACTATGTACTCTTACTCAAGTACTCAAGTACTGGGGTCGAGTACTCTGTCCACCTCTGATTATTAGGCATTACTAATTTAACACCCATCCACTGGGTGGTACATTACAGAGACATGATTCAACCTGTCAGTCAACTGTCCATTTCCTTCCACTGTACATGGTTCCAGACATATAAATACATCACAGACAGCAGAGAAGGCAGATTTCAGACACTACACAACACAGACAGCCACTTGTCCATAGCTTGTACCTCTCCAGTCAAGACTTCACACCAGCCAGAGAGATGACAGAGCGTGCAAAACAGCTGTGTGTGAACGACACCCTGCCCCAGGCTTCGAGGGGGCAGTGACCCACGCCAAACATGGCATCGGCAGTGCCTGTGTCCTTGCCTCACCCTCTTGTACTTCCATAGGTGGAGGACTCCTTTTTCTCCCAGACCCACTACTGAAACTTTCAAATGGCCAATGTGTTATTTTCTTGGATGCCAAAGTCTGAAAAGTGGCTCGCTTTTTATAGGGGTCTATTTCACAGTTGTAACGCCAAAAAAAGCCTAATTTCATATTCCTACGTCATCGTACGACTGTGCTATTTGCCAAAAAGAACAGATTGTCAAGTTAAGAATACACTGTGTCAGTTATGTACAGCGAGTGACACGACACAAGGAAATGGGGATTAAATTCATTCAACTGCAATCATTGCTCGGGGCTGTTATTGCACTGCTTTTTTGAGGAACAGATTGAGAGAGGTGATAAGCAGGAGATCTCTCAAGCTGACTCAGCTTGTGGTTTCCATTGCAACCTACTTCAGGTTATGGTTTAGGTTGGGGCAAGTATAAGCTACTGCAAAGCTGCACATAAACAACACAGCAGTTATGTCAAAGAAAACAGATCAAAAAGCAACAAAACGGGCAAAAGATTACATTTTCAGACAATTAGATTGTCATGAAGTTACTGTAAGTACCAAATATATTTTGTCAAACAAGATATTTTAAAAAGGGTTTCTCTAGTCTACATGATTCAGCAGTATAAAGAACTTTACACACCAGGGGCATGACAATATGGAAAAGCACCGGCAAATATTTTGCATTAACCTATTCATGTAGTTGATGTCTCATTCATACAGGTTGATGCCTTTATTTTATACAAAAGCTCAGAAACAGTGACCTTGATCTGAATTAAAATGGCGCTTTATCACTATGTAATATTTGTACTCTGTGTGAATGTACTCATGACACAAACAACAGTTTCAGGTGATTTATCACATGAAAATGAACAAACAAACAAACACCCCTGGTGTGTGTAAGAACCTTAACTGTGAGATAGAATTATAATATCAACGCATTGTTCAACAATCGACTTCGAAGAAATGAGACACCAAGATGTTTTGGACGAGAGCTGCCAAAACGTAGTTGTGTGACATCATAACAGCACTATCTGGCCTGACATGACATTTAGGACAAAAGTTGGTTATCACAATGGACTAGTGTCCCTTGTTGAGCCCATTGTTCCCAGCCTAATTTATACTATGACGTAAGGCGGTGTCCAGCGCCGAAAACAGCTGATCTACAAGCTCACAACGCAAGGTATAAAATCAGGCTGAAGCTTAAGCTGCCATATTACTGCCTTCCTACTATCTTGTTCACCCGTGCTCTGACCTGTGGGCCTGTGAGTTGTACTTAGGGGTCCCTCACAATCGGATTGTGAATTGAATCTACAGCTCTGTGGAATCCTTTCTCAAGACTCAACTTAGTCTTATCAAGGTGTCGCCGAAAGAGCGGGAGGGAGAGAGAAAGATGCAAAAGACAGGAAAATAACTAATGCACAAAAGCGAATGAATGAGTAAATGCATTGCTGTGTCTTCTGCGTCATCAGTTTTGATTTCACATTCACAAAGCTGCTGACTGCCTGAAAATGTGTGTAAACTGAAACAGCCAACATTTTGAAAAGTAGTCTAGCTCTTCATCCATGTGCACTTCTGCCTCAAACTCACTTGATGCACATGCCTCCGACACGGTAAACGTCCTAAATGTAAATGTATCATACAGAAACACTTCAGCTAAACTCAACCTTTGCTCAAATCAGAGCCCGGTGAATATTCAGTTTCAGATGAGCTAATAAACATCAAGAATTATGAAAGCGACTGAGTCATCTTGTTAGTCAAAGAGCAGCTTTCAGGGCTCTCAGAACTTCCACTGGCTTCAACAACTGCATCATTTAGACCAGGGGTCTGAAATAGAGGGGGGAAATGACACGTACATACACCACAGGCTTTCATGCATAGCGGACTTAAATAGGAACGTTTCCATCATGAACAGCAACCTAATTTCTTTAGAGGCCACAATGTAAGTCCATTTATGTTGTGACTATGAGCTTTGTTTTTAACCCTAAATCTCTGAGGTTTTCATCATGACCCATTAAAGCTATAGGGGTTACATTTGTAAATACTTTATTTTTTCCTTTGATTTTAATCTGATTAAATTGAAGCTTAATTACAATTAGGCATACAGCATAGGCATGAATACCTGTTTTCCCCCACTTTTAGCACACATGAAGGAAAATATATAATGTAACTGCAACAATGTCTATAGTAATTCATTATAACTCGTCTCATGCCTCATTTTACCAGTGAGTGACATCACTCTTAGTACTTTGAGGCCAACTTCAAGTCAAGACCCTTATTCTTGATCATGTTTGTTTGCATCATCCCTAATAATTACCTTACACTATACAATCCTCTTATTCCAACCCCTTTCCCTTATCAAGTGTAATCAGTCAACGTCTATAAATCTGACAGTGTCCATGGGGAACACTTGAACAAGTTCAGTCTGTCCTTAAATGTTAATCTACTGTACAAACCATCCTCCTCATCACGCCATTGATATCATGGAGCAGACCTGTGTGTCGCCTACCTGTGTCTGTGTGTACCATGAGGCCTAGGAGGACCAGAAGAATCAATCTGCAGATGCTGCTGCTGTGAACCATGGTGCCAGGGAGGGATGAATATGAACGAGTACAGCGTCCGTGGAACTCCTCAGACATGGACAAAGTGAGAGCTGGCCTGGGGGAGAGGGTTTAAAGAAGAGTTCAGCAGAGAAGGGAGGGTGTGAGAAAGGTAGGCAGTTGTTGGGAGAGGAGGGGCTAGGTGTGTACACAGAAGTGTCTGGACAGGGTAGACTTTGTAAGAACATCCTTACAGGGACCCCACCCACCCCTTTACTCCACTAACCACATACTCGGGGTGAGGGGTTAAATGTTCTACAGCTACTTACCTTGGAAGGGTTGAACGGAATAAGTCTCTCATCAGGTCGCATCGCTTGCGAGTAAGGGTCATATTTACATGCTTGTATTAAAATCTTTAGCGGTACCTTAAAATCTGGGTAAATAAAAAAACTTTAGCAGACGACTATGGCAGAGATCTATGTTGGGTCCTGACCGTCCTGGAAGAATTGTTGGTGGCTTTAAGTTATTCTCAACAGGAGGAGTTACATGGGGCCAGCGAAATATGTTTTACATGAACCAATTGAACACCAGTATCCCTATATGCAAAAATAGCAGATCTAACAGGCACACAACACGATGCGTTGTGAGCTTGTAGATCGGCTATTTTCGGCTGAGAGATTTGGTGGAGGGAAAAAAAGAGCACGCTTGGTATTGAGAGTTTAAGTGGTTAAATGTCTGAAAATATACATTAACACTGATTATAGTGACGTGAAGTTTATGTAGCCATCAATGAAATCAATTGAAGTTTATGAATATATGTAGTGGTGGGACACAGCTTCAGCAATCTCTCCACTAAGGGGTCCTTGACCCCTTAGTGGAGACCTCTGTTCTACAAGACCATATGTGAAATAACAATCTTTGGCTATAAAATGTGTAGTTAAATGTATCAGAAGAGAAAAAACACTTCCAAACATACAGCAGTTCTGAGGGAAATCCTTTGTTTGCAAATAATCTACTTATTTTCCATCTTTTCTAGCCCTCCATATGAACCCTGTGTAAAACAGGTATTTATGATGCATACATGGCATCAAATTAACCATACACTTCCAAAAGATTTCTCCATTCACTCATTCAGACACAAGAGAGGTGTGAACAGCCCACACAAGAGACTGTTTTATTTCATACCGCAATAAAAAAGTATGACTCCAGCGTTCATTTCCATATATTATAATACAGATGCAGAATTGAAAGTTTATTCTTTAAACAGCCTAGTATTTTACAAGAAATAGATAACTACTACTTGGAACTTTCAAACATGTCCTTAAAACAGGACATAAGTGGGCAACGAATCCTTGGGTCCTACTTTGCCATTATTATCCATGAACAACCAGCAGAAAATGGGGGGTGTGGGAAGAATGGGGAATTAAAGTGTGGAGAAGACTTTTAATAAATAAAATAAAACAAAACAAAAAAATAGATATAATCTCTACCATTCCCATTGGCCACCCCCCTCACCACCACCCTACCCATAAATCCACACTTAAAAAACAAAAGTCCCATGGGATAAAGAATTTAGAATTGTTTGTTATTGCAAATTTCAAACGTGTCATATGAGCAGCCTAGACTAAGCAGCCGATGGCGGACCCGAGATAGACAACCCCTCCGTGGCCTTTTCCAGAAACCTAGGCTGGGTTGACGATTGCTTGGTTGCTTGGTTGGATGGATGGGTGGGTGGGTGCGTTACTGGGCTGCCCTGTTCTCTCAGGGATTTCGTTAGATGGGAGTCCTTTACGAATGTGGAAGCACCCCCTGCCTCCAATCACTGTTTGGAATTAACTTGAGATAAACAAAGAATTCATGTTTAAAAGAAGAAAACAAAGAATTCATGTTTAAAAGGAAAACAAAAAAAAGTGAAGAACGTCGGGTGTAAAGGGCCTGGGCAGGAGCAGGGGCTAGGGCGCAGGTAAAATGGCAGCTGTTCAAAACAGACAGTCACTGGGTTGGTTGGCAGCAGTCCCTTAAAAGTCTTCCAGAGTCTCAATCTCTCCCATATTCAATCTCTCAGATGCAGCATTCACAGAAAAACCTGTGTAAAAGATAACAATCTTTAAAATGCGGGACTAAATATCAAGTTGTCGTTTCATCTTCACAAAATGTCACAGATTTCTTTCCACTAACAACATACAGTGGTTCATGTGTGCACTCACCTAGTAGACTGGGGTCTGCACGGACCATCTTCTGCTTTTTCTTCTTCTTCCCTGAGGTGACCGTCTCAAAGCGTGGCTGCTGGAGGCTTGTGTGGTTGGACTGGTAGAGAGACGACGAACCTGTCCCACCCCATACAGAATCCTGGGAGACGGCGAGAGAATGAGACTTGCACAACTGGAAGAACCCCCCCTCCCCCAAACAATGCTGTGCAATGGAGTGAGGGCAGAATAACAGTAAACGAATTTGAGAAAATACTTGACAATAAACGTGTACAGTGATTGACAGCATGCATGAAGAGCCGATTAGTTGGACACGGGGGGGAACTAGGTGGGAACACAGCTTAAGGCGTCGTCGCTGGATTCGGTGTGTTTGTCCTATGAGTCTTCTATGGGACTGAGTGGCTCACCTGCTGCTGCTTGAGGGCTTGTTGTTGGTGTTGTGGGGCTGCTTTCTGTTGGTTGGCATTCTGTTTGGCACGGCGCTCAAGGAACTGCTTGGCAAACTCCTTGGCCTCAGGTGTGTCTCCCAGGTAGGCCCTGACGTAGTCGTGCACCTCGTACGGAGAGTCCACCTCCTTCAGAAAGGATGCAAACGTCGGAACTGGAGGAAGGAAAAGGAGGGGAGGGGAAGGAGAGAGCGGTGAGTTGGTGCGGCTGCTTCTAGTGGGGCGCTGTAGCTAACCTATCATTCATTTCGTGATAGAAGCGCCAAATTTGGCAGAAATGGCGATATATTGGGAACAAAACTGGATATTGGGCCATCGCAAATTTCAAAATTTTCAAAATGGCCACCAGTGGTTGGTCTAATCTTCCTAACCCACCCTCTAGTGGCTACAGTTTTGTTGCAAGTGTGTGAGTGGTAAGGTGTGTGTGTGTTAATTGCCTAAAAGGGGTGTTGCAATGGGAGTGGTCTATGGCAAAACATTCATAACTTCCAAGTAGATTGACAGATTTGCACAACATTTTAAGGAATGGTTGGTTATGACCCAAAGAACAGCTCGGTAACTGTTCCTGTCAATTGCTAAAAAAAGGGGTGTGGCAGTGGGTGTGGCCTATGGGTCAGCATAGCTCAAAATATCAAAATAATCATTCATTTTGTGATAAAAGCACCAAATATTATATTGGGAATTGTCTTCCCATGAACGTGGTATGATTTAATGCCACCATGATAATAATGTTAATATAAAATATAATATAATAATGAAATGACCGATTACTATTAGCCGATTAGCATTTTATTTTGTTGTCAGGGTTACTCAGATTTATGTCCGATTTTGGTTCCAATGGGATAGGAAAGCTTACTTGTCAACCACTGGTGTAGCCTGGCGTAGCTAGACTATATCACTGCGTGGATATGAGTCTGGTGCTTCCATGAGGACGTTTTGTTTCCCAAGGGGCGGGATCAAAACAATGTCCCTCGACGCAATTGGTTAGACCTACAACCAACTACCAATTACAGTCGCCCATATTCGAATACTGGGCCCTGATTGGTGCCCCACGTCTTCTGGGAGAGGAAGTGGATTCTCTATGGAGCGGTGGCAGACCCAAATCGCAGAGTGCAATTTTTTTTTGCACTAGCAGATTCGTCTGGTCCCAGGCTACCACTGGTGACCATTATGAAAAATACCTGGCATGGCCACCAGGGTCCAAATTTGCGATGGCCCAATATCCAGGTCTGTTCCCAATATATCTATCAACACATCAGCCAAATTTGGCACTTCCATCACAAAATGAACGATTGGTCTGGTATCTTGAGCCATGCCGCCCCACTATTCCAGAAATGGGTCATTTGTGTATATTTGAAATGCATATTTGTTTTAAGACTCACCGTCCAGGTTGTTGGCTGTGTTGAGCGTGTGCAGAGTCTGCTCACACCACTGCATGAAGCCATCCTGCTGGCCCTTATTGACTCCCTGAAACAGCTTTAACAGCTTCTCCTCCTCCTCTGCCTTCTTGTTGGGCCGTCCACTTCCAGCGTTGCTTTAAACATGACACACACGGACAAATGTTAATCCACAATATGATCAAGTATGTCTTTACTAGGACCCGTGATGCACTGGGGTTTTTAGGCCCTGCGTAATCCAGTGCAGGGTACGAGCAACAGTACCTGAGGTTGGCATTGCCCTTGTTGTTCTTCTGAGTGCTGGCTTTCTTGGCTGGGGCTGGAGTTGGCAGGGCAGCCTCCTTCACAGCCTCGTCCCAGAAGCCCATGTTGGAGTTGTGTGTGTCACCCCAGATGCTGCTGGAGTCTGACCCCCAGTTAGAGCTACTGCTCGTGTTGACGGCCCCCCACACCGAGGAGGACAGAGTCGGCTGAGAAGGAGAGGGACACATGACAATGAGAATAACATGGGCAATAATGATTACCCCTTTAATATAATCCATGGTTTATTAATATGTATTATGAAACCATATTTTACAGTTAAATATTAACTAGGAATAGTCTGGGTTGTCAGGAAGAGCCCTGCCCTAGTAGTGCTAAGAAGGTTAAGAATAACATGTGTGGACCGACAGACGGTGACTGATTACTATAGGGCTCCCTTCCTTTTATACAGGGCTCTATTTAGAAAAAGCCTTATGGAGAAAACACCAAGAAGAGTAGTCACGACTCAAACTTGGTTTGACACCTGAAGGGATGCATCGCCAACATGTAGGAGGATGACAGTGGAGTCAGAATAGAGCAGCAGAAAATACATTTTATTTCAACACGTTGAAACTGATCCAACTCTTCAGTGGAGCAGCGTCAGTCTCTTGGTTCAGATTCGTGATACTTTTATCATCCATAAAAATGGAAATTCCCCTTCGCACAGATTTCAAATGAATATTTTCCCCCATGTTTTCTCTGCATACTTGTTTTTTTTTTGAAGATAAACCTAAGCAATAACAACTCCATTACTCAAAAAACATAACCAGCGCAATGCCAGAAGAACGGTTAACACTGGTTTCTTAATGTTGGGTCCAGGGACCACCAGGGGGTCCAAATGTACCGTTACAGGTCTGTAACACTGAGAGTGTACGAATGGAACCAAATGGACCCGACTCTGAGTTAAATTAACACTGAGAATCTTACAGTGTAGCTTAAAAAATGGTTCCATTCGAACACTCTCAGAGTTACAGACCTGTAAGAGTCCATTTGGACCCCTGGTGGGCCACGAACCAGAAGTTGAGAAGCGGCGTTGCATTAATATAACGTACAGCTCTGTTCTGCTGGGTGACAGCTCTGTTCTGCTGGGTGACAGTGGGGTGAGACTGTTGCTGCTGTTCCTTCCTCTGCTTCATCTGCTGGGCCTCCTCCCTCTGGATCTCCAGCAGGGACTTGGTGGCGGGCGGCTGCTTGGCCACGCTGCCCCAGCCGCTCAGCTTGGTCTGGGCCTGCTGCGCCTGCTGCAGGGCCTGCTGCTGCTGCAGCTTCAACAGCTCCTGTTGCTGGCGTCGCTGCTGCAGGATGGCGGAAGGTGGGACAGGACACAGAATGTGTTCAGTCCATGGGGACTTAAAAAAGTACATGCGGTATGTGTGATATATGCCAGTGGTTCTCAAACTTTGTCAAGTGGTCAAGGATCCCAAAATTAATATGTATTTGGCTGCGGGCTTAAGTGGTTATAAGTGATTTTGATGCTATATTAACACATTTTACTGGGGGCCGCCTGGAACCTCCTCAAGGACCTCTGGGGGTCCCCGGACCCCACTTTGAGAACCACTGATATATGCAATATTGAACTCATCTCATTTAGGTAGCTCACAACTTATGCTCATGAAATGACTGTATTTCTAGCTTCACATACAGATACATTCAATATCTTTTTAAAAATAAGCACAGGTTCTGTACAAGCACATGGTGCGTGGCGCTAATTGTCATTGTTGTGGTGGAGCAATTGTTTTAGTTGATCTGAAAAGATATTTATTTGAAATCTAAATACTGTGAATTCATTAATTTCAGACGGTGCCCGAGCTATGCCTGGGATAGTCAGACACAGAGATTCCGTGAATGTATAGACAGATTATAACGTACTGTTATTACCGGTGTCGCTAAAGAATGAGAAACACCGGGGCAAGGGGGTAGTGTGAGGAAATGGGAGTGCCAATGGAGAAACAATGTTCTCGAGATATGCGATGGAGTGGCAGACAATGTACGTACATACTGTACACGCAGAGATTTCTGGAATTTATGTGTCAAAACTATCTACCAAGGAATGCTGAAAACAATGAAACAAAAAACTTATGCTATAACACACTACCAGACACCACAAATAAAATGTGTTGTAGGCCTACAAAGGGTATAGTCTCTGACCTATTCAATATATGAATATGTTCTGAAGAAGGCAATAAATCAATATCCACATTGCTGAGGCTTTTTATATAAAAAGGAAACAAAACATGTGAGTCAGGAGGATATTCCGTTTTTAGCACAGACAAATATCCATTCAATTACGGCTACTTTACTTGCAGCTTAAGTTTGTAGGGCAGTGAAAGTCGTCCCAGAGTCGTCCTCTGGGGACAAGCTCCAGGTCTGAGGACAGTGCCTTAAGCAAGGGCACTAGCAGGAGTTTGTTCCAAACATGCATGTCATTTGGTACATGGGGAGAGTATGTAAACTCCAGACAGAAAGGCCCTAAATGTTCAAACATAACATTTGCCAGCAGATGCAGCCGAAGAGGCCCTATAGAGGCCATCTTACTCCTAAGTTCTATTCACTTACACACTCAATTTAAAGTTGCATTAGATCACTGTATCTCTGCCTGCCTGTCCTGAATATGCCTCTGGACACCTACAGCCATGCCGTAGTTGGGTCATTAACATCACTCATGAACTTGTACCTCCTGAGTCCTGACTGTAAGATGCACTTGACTAATTTGTGTTTGGGAACCATGTGGTAATGGACCAAGCATGCATTACTCATCACACTTGCAAGTACTGTAACATAACTGATCATACAACTAGAGTGGCTGGAGAAGGGAAGGAATGCGCCGGTCTCATCTTTACCTCCTCCCGTGACTGTCGTTCTCTCTCCTCCTCCAGTTTCTGGATCTCAGCCATTGACAGGGCGTTCTGACTCTGGTTTATGGCTGCCGAGTTTGTTGACTGCTGGCCCCACTTAGATGAGGATGGGAGCTAAGGTATAAGCAACACAAATGTTAAACTAGATATATTGTGATTTGTGCTGTGTTTATTTAAATTAGTGGTTGACAAGAGCCAGGTCTGTGAACCTTTATGGCTCATGAGGGTTGGAAGGATTCCCCATAAATTAAGTAGTTGTATAGTTATATTATATGTTACATAATATAGGTATAAAACACCTAATAAGGAATGGAAGTGTGCTAGAGAGGGATCTGATCAAATGCATTCAGACGTTCATATTCTGTGTATTCAGCAGTATTCATTTACATTTCTTTAATGCAACATGCTATGCAACGGTCTGAACAAACTTTGGAATTCACATAGATTTACATATTTGAGTGCAAAATTTGAATGCAAGATCTTACAACAATCAGATCAATACTTCAGTTTTCTCTTTATATTGTTTGGTTTTCTGGTCCTAATCTGCCTTACCCAGGGTGGGAAATTAACACCCACCAAAATGTAGGCTTTTTTTTTGCAGTGGCTGATACATTTGTAAGGACAAAGACACTATAGCATGTGAACAAAGTTAGGTTAAACTAAGAAATAAATTAAATCAAGTCCCAAACCATACTTTTTAGATACAAAAGTACCCAAACTTGCTAAAGAGGACTCTGTGGAGTAGGATCAATGTAGACACTCGACATGTAGACCTTACCTTCATTTGGGCGAGCTGCTGCTGCTGTTGCTGCTGCTGGAGTCGTCTGAGTGCCTCCTGCTGCTGCAGTCTCTGTCTCTGCAACTCTTGCTGCCTCTGTGCCTCCAGTTCCCTCCTTTTCTGCTCCTCCTGCTGTTGCTGGACCAAGACGGCTGCAGCAGCGGCCTCCTCCTCCGCTCGCTTCTCCTCTTCGCGCCTTCTCAGAACTTCTAGCTGCTCCTGCTTTCTCCGCTCTTCCTCCTGGAACGGCGGCGAGTAGCATTCGTTATAGTGAAGCTGATAAACTGCAGTGTTCTCTTATCAATGACATCCCATAATAGACCCTCTGAGACCGGTAACATGCTTACCTGTTTACGTAGGAACTCTTCCCTTTGTTTCCTCTCCTCCTCTTCCCTTCGCCTCTCCTCCAGTCTGCGGAGAGCCTCCTCTTGCGCCAATCGCTCCTCCTCTTCCTTCTGTCTGCGATGCGCTTCTTCTTGCTCCCGCTGCCTCCGCAATGCCTCCTCCTGAGTGGTAGAAGACAGCAGGGTTAGTCTCTCTATCATAAAACTATGACTAGGGTTGGGTATCGTTTGTGTTTTTTCCAATACCGATGCTCAAGCGATACTTTTACTAAGGGTGCTGGTGCCTAAACCGATACTTCAACACAAATAAAAGGCACAAAGCGACATATTGGTAGAAATATATATATATATATATATACCGTAAATTTCGGACTATAAGCCGCGACTTTTTTCCCATTTTTCGACCCTGCGGCTTATATAACGGTGCGGCTTATCTATGGATTTTTATAGCTAACGGCCACTAGGGGACCTCCTAAATCTAGGGATTTTACACCCGCGGCTTATAGTCCAGTGCGGCTTACATATGTACAAATCATTCAATTTAGCTGCTGCGGCTTATATTCAGGTGCGGCTTATAGTGCGAAAATTACGGTATATATATATATACACACCGTATATACACACACACACGGGTATAATACAGCATGATGTGCACTGTTGCAGAGATGCTCATAGGCCTGCGTCCTGCGTCGCTGACGCACAATATTGAGAAAGGACGCATTCATGACACCGTTGTGGCGTCCATGGGACGCACTAGAGGTGTCACCAACAACAGAGAAAAATACAAAAAATAATTTGCGGTAAAATATTTTTTTTACCACGAATATTTTACAAATCCACGGGACACCACCATTTTGCATGGCCACGTCCTACTTTATCCTACTTTATAAACAATAAAATCCACGTAGAAATCGTCTTACAAATAACAATAATAATCTACGGGACCCGCTTCTTTAGGTAACGCGTTTGCATGCGACACATTACATTACATTACATTACATTACAGTCATTTAGCAGACGCTTTTATCCAAAGCGACTTACAATAAGTGTATTCAACATAGGTAGGGAACGAAAACTACTGATCACCAGAAGTCTTAAGTGCATTTCCTGCAAAAAACAAGCAACCAAGAGTATACCTAGCGCTAAGGTAAAAGTGCAATATATCAGCTACCTACTTTCTTAAACAGATGAGACAAAATAGCAAAATCAAATGAGCACGAGCTCAGACAAATAAGTGTATCGACTAAACAAGATCCAAAAAACCAATACAAAACTAAAACAAGAGTTCGTACAACTAGTTAACAACAAGTAGGCCAGGCAAAGAGGAAGCGTAGTGTTTCCTGAAGAGGTGAGTTTTCAGCCTGCGGCGAAAGATGGGCAGTGACTCTGCTGTCCTGACATCAGTGGGAAGTTCATTCCACCACTGTGGGGCCAGAACAGAAAAAAGTCGTGACCGTGTCGATCGACACAGAACGAGGACCGTTCACGTATTTGAAACGTGACGCAGATGCCGTCAGATGCTATCACATTTGAAAATAACAAACGTGAATTAAAAATAAACAGTAAAAATAAAAGATTAATGTTAGTGGTGTAAAATGGCACCAAAAAAGATTCTGAGGGCAACATAAAACATTCCGCACTGAACCCCCCCCCTTTAAGCTACTGGCTTAAAATACATTTTGGGGACGTGGTAGCTCAATCCGTCAATGGAAGAAAATGCATTTCAGCAGATTTCTTATAAGAAGATTGAGCAAGCAAAGGCAGTTATTATTATTATTATTTTTAAGTTATTCATCCTATTACTTCACTCAATGTCTCGCTTACGGGAGAGTGCCCTTGGCTGGGGCTACTCTCCCATAAGTGAGACATCTCGCTCGTAATACTCAACAGGTGTTACGTTTGTAACCTATAGTTTTGTGTTTGTGTGTTTATTCAGTTTAGGAGAATCTCTAGAAAATATTATCTCAAGTTGGCTGGCTGACTCAACAGGGACCAGAAATAGTCTGTTTTTAGGTTGTTACTAAAGGTTGGCCTACTTGCTGCTTCTGGAGTAGTAATCTAGGTTTCATTAGTGAGTCTACCCACATGACTGAATGTTTTTCAGGTATTAGTCAGAACCCAAGTATTTCCAGGAAGACACATATAACACTAGCAGTGTTTTTGTTTTTTTTAGAGCCAATTGCCCCACAATATGGATACATTTTGATTGCATTTATTTTGTTGATAGCCACTGTATAATGGCAATATTACATTTGTGCCACAAAGTGCCTCCCTCGATGCTTTGCTTACCGCATAACTGTCATTCCAATGATGACGGTGCTCTCTCGTATAATATTGCTTAATTGATCATTTCAGTCGTACTCGGGTGTTTTACCTGTTTCTGCCGTGCCAGCTCCTCTTCCTCCAGGCGTTTGCGTTCCTCCTCCTGCCTCGCCCGTAACGCCTCCTCTAGCCGTTTCCTATCATCCTCCTCCCTCTTGGCCCTCAATTCTGACTCACGCCGCTCCAGGTCCTGCTGATTAAGGAGTATATAGGAATATGATTACAACATCCACAGATGCAAAGTTATCACAAAAAAACTGATTACACCTTTCCTTAGTTCTTGCCTGATGTCTGAAGGGGGGGCGCATGCTACCATATTCGGTGATAACCCTCTCACCGCGGTGGTTTGAAAACTTCAACATGACGTCACTGAGCCGCTGTGATAAATGACTCACCGCTCACCTCAACACATCACTGTTTTTACTGACCGACATCGCCGGACTATGAGGGACTAGTATCAAAATCACCTTTTAGGTGAAAACGTTTCCAACTAAAAAGGTGAAAGGGTGATAACCTAAAATGGTAGCATGCAGCCACCTTTACAAGGACCATACTGGCGTTAGTTCATGTTTAGCCTATTGACTACATGTCACGTATACATCATTTCCCTATTAAATTCATTTTAACTTTCAGACGATAAACCCACCTTAACCCATTGAGACCTGAAGCCGATTCTACATGTCTCCTAAATCTCAACAGTATTCTCAAAAACGTATGTTTCTATATCAGTGATGCTCAATCTTTTTCATGTCAAGGACCCCCAAAATGATATGTATTTGGCCGCAGACCCCCATCAAAAAATGTTGTTCCAGGGACCCCCCAGAAGCAAAGATTTGAGTTTAAAATGTTTGCTTTAAAAATATATGTATTCAAAGATTTGCACACATTTTCACGATTTTTCAAAAATAGCAGATCTACAAGCTCATAGTGCGGCACTCGGTGCCGCGCTATGAGCTTGTATATCTGCTATTTTTGAATAGCCCAAAGTGTAAAATAATGCTTTTTAGCTCAAATCTAAAAATGACACAGTTCCAGGTATGAATGGGTTAAAATAATCTGCTTCTCTTGCTCTCTCATCATTAAACTGTTCAGATTTTTCTAAAACATTGTTTCTATTTAGGCTATACATCAAATGAATCTGTTTTCCACTACAAGTTGATTTTCATACTGAACTGAAATGAATGGAAACCTTAAAAATAATAATTAAAAAGAAATTGTCATCAGTAATGTTACATTACAGTGATTACACATGTTTTGTAGTCAATAGGCTTAACATGCAATAACACTGGTATTGTCTGCAGTGATGTTCTTTGCTCCCTGTGACACCTGTTAAAAGGCTTTGTACTAAATATCAGAGTTAATTGACAAAGAGGAGGATAAGAAATTAGAATTTCTATTGTGGTTAACTGGTTACCTTGGCAGTCTTTGCCTTCTCTAGCTGTTGCATTTGCTCGATGGACGGAGCCTGGGCCAGGGAGTCTATAGGTAAATCCCATACACTGCCTCCATCCCATGCTGTGGACAATCAGGAGTTTAATGTATGGCATACACAAGTGGAATATGTTAATCCTCTAAAACTGCACTGTATGAAAATATATTGACAATTTTCATTGTCAGGCACCACCTGAAATTTCAAGTTCTTGGGGGAAAATAATAAAAATAAAAGCACTGTGCAAAAACAAATATGTGAGCACTTGTGGTTGGAACGTACTGCTTGGTGCAGCTTGTGGAAGGTTTGGTGTGCAGGAGGCCTGAGTAGAGGGGTTCTGCATTTCCCACACAGAACCCGAGTCTGGTACAGACAGGGACCGAGTAACAGGAGGTAAGCTGTTCTCACTTGCTCTGTGCAGGAGAGAGGGGGAGAGAGAGAGAGAAAGCTCACTTTATGTTTGTGAAAAGGGGTTCCCAACCTTTGTAGCCCGAGACACAAAGATACATTTGGTGTCTCCCCGGGACCCAAACATACAGTATGAATTAACCATTAAATAGTGAAAATAGACTACAGAGTCTACAAATAGACTACAAATAGACTACATAGTCTACAAGTGCTAAACTACACTTTCCGATAAACATTTCAGAGCCACTATTGAAGAGAGATGGAGAAGTCATTAACTGTGTATAAAATAAAATAAAATAAAATAAAATAAAATAAAATAAAATAAAATAAAATAAAATAAAATAAAATAAAATAAAATAAAATAAAATAAAATAAAAAATAAAATAAAATAAAATAAATGTGTAGGAAACTAACCTGGTCTTAAGTGTCTGGTATTGCTGTAAGAGCAGGTTGATCTGCTGTTGCTGTTGCTGCTGCTGCTGAATAGGAGCTGAGCTGAGGGCGGCAGCTTTCTGTTGGGCTAAGGCCTGGGCGTACTGCTGCCTGAAGGGTAGAACGAAGGAGAAGAGAGGAATTATAAAAACTAAAGCTTAAATATCCATGGACCGATATCTGTGCCATGTGGAATTGGTGAAGAATAGAAGCAAGTAACTAAATGTATTATGAAATATAGGACGCTGCGTGGGTCCGCAATTATAGGAAGGAATCAGGTCCTCCTTAGGAAGCGTTAAACCATAAGCAAAGAAGAATTTAAGATTTCCTTTTTCAAAAAATAAGTCCATAGTATTCTAGGAGAATTTAAATCATCAAAAGGTACACTGTTCCGTTGAAAAAATTAAATGGCCTTAATTGTAACATGACTTAGACAATGTAAAAGAATGTTAGGTGATCAATGTTTCAGCTCAACAAGCCTTTATTACGAATTAGCAACTATATATTGTCTGTCAACTGCAGTATGCCTGAAGATGTATAATACATTGTCAATCAATAGCAATGCTGTGCTGCTACACTGTACAAGTTAAGTGTTTATGAGGAACCGCACCTGAGGAGGTATTGGTATTGGAGCTGTTGCAACTGGTACAGGTTTATGGCAGTGAGCTCTTGCTGCCTCTTTATCCTCTCCTGATCACCATCACCCTGTGTATGGGAGACAGGTCACAAATCAAAATCAAAGTCCCTTAAAAGTTGATTGTTCCATTCATGGAAAATCAATCCCCTTAATAGTATGTATCACAATATTTATGAATGCTTGCATTTGTGGTCGTCATTTGTGTTTGTTATGAGAACATTCAGTAGGGATTGAAGGTTTGGTTTGACGACTTAAACCCTGGCGTCAGTATTTTGGGTGCATTCTATTTTTTAAATTGTTTTAGAGAGCTTATAGTTGGGGTATTTTAGCTATTTGTCATATGACTAAGTATATAGGGCTTAAAAGGTGTTATGTACCAACTTTGTGCTTAAACAAGATACAATCGTCAATCCATGGCACAAAATAAAACTTTGTATTGCAATTTGAGAAAAGTTACCACAAAATCAAGCATTTTGATTGCCATAATCAAAACTAATGTAGACATACGCTCATCCTAACTAAAGACTAATAAAGCCATGAAGGCGTTCTTTGACATGTGTTACAGAGGGTCAAATTGGTGTGGCACGCCACCTAGAGCTGACAGTCAGTACTGAATATTTTGATTCAGACGATGACAGGTCACTGCGCTGATCCCAGTTAAAGAAACGTTGAATAAATATAGTTCTTAATCTCAAAACAGCAGCCTACCTGTAGAGGTGGAGGTGCAGGACCAGAGGCGAAGGGGACCCTTCCCCACATCTTCATTATTTCTCCCAGGGGTTGAAACACCTCGTCACAGCCCCGCTTCACCAAGAGGGTCATAGGGAAGTAACCAGCCTGGAACCACTCCGTCATCTCATGGTTACTGAAAGGACCTGAGACACACATGGGAGTTTCACATGTTCACTCTTCATTCTGCCTTCCAACTTTACAAATCACATTTGTTTTCTACCCCAGCTCCAGAATACAGATTCTCTCCTTTCATCCCCAGGCCTTACCCTGTCTCTCGCCCTGGGGATCTTTGTAGAACCACTTGAGAGCAGCATCGTGGGTGAGAGGCAGGCCTGTCGGCTTGGGCTTCTCCGAACTCTTAACTAACAGCCTGTCGTCATCTGCCACGCCATCCTGTAGGTAAGCCACCATCTTCTCTGCCTCCTGGAGAGGGAAGATAACAGTGAGAAGACCCACACGCAACGCTGCATTTCGGGCACACCAAAATTGAATAATGTCACTTGGATGTTACTAGAAAGGGTTTGGGTTTTATCCAATACCAGTGCTAAACCGGTACTTTTAAAACAATTCAAAAGAAAAGAACAAAACATCATGGCATTTTCTGACAAAAAGTCACAAAACTAATGTTACTTAACTTTACATTGATAACTGAATGATAACTGAATTTCCCCACTATAATAGGTAGCAACAATATGGTGGACACTTTATTATGTAACACAGGACAACATTAAGGAAAGCGTTGTGATGCAACATGTTAGATTGGCTACTTTTGGCGAGTGACAGTTGTACAAACGTAGTATAAATTCAGCACTATGCGTCTTGTCTGCATTCAAGTGTGTCCTGTGCATCTCCAGATACTCCATAAAATTTGACATGGCCCATCTTTTAAACATTGCAAGTCGTGGTGTTGGAATATTTTGGAGTGAAACTTTGAGACCGTTTAGCTGTAGGCATTTGTAAACCGTGTTTCAGATAACAGTAGCCTACAGTATATGCTGCTGTCAGAGCAGTGTTGTTGTCTGCTCGTCAGGTACCACACAAAGCCGATCTACAATCCTCAAAAAGCGTTGCAATGTGCAACGTGTTGCGAGATTGTAGATCTCCGTACAGAAATCTGTGTCGTCATTCGGTCCCATCCGGACTGGTGCCAGTATGGCACTGGTTCTAGTAACCCAACCCTAATACAGACTTTGTACAAAGCTGCAATGCGCTCACCCACCTGCTCAAAGTGTCTGAGTCCCTCATCTTCATCCGTGTCATGCTGAATGGTGACCGGCCGCCCGATGGGAGCGAGCATACTGGTGGGAAAGGGCAGGGGGTTGGACATGGATATAGGCACCTCCATGGGCTTCTGCTGCTGTAGATGGATGGTGGGCGACGGGGCAGAGACTTCTGCATTGGACAGAGTGTGGAAGGTGGTGAATATAAAAAATGATATATCCAACAACCTGTAATAATCATCAATCGTCATAATCGTTTCCATGTTGAAAAAGATTCATACATTTTCAAATCGCTCCTGTCTCCCCCTCACACACACACACACACACACACACACACACACACACACACACACACACACACACACACACACACACAGTTGCTCTTAAGCTCCGGAGAAACTACAAGCTCAAAAAGCTCACTCAAGCATTATTTTCCAGTAGAAAAAATGTTGCGACTATTTAACTCTACTAAAGACAGATTCAAAACAACAATATACCATATAGATTCAAAACAGCAATGCCAGCCCAGTACCTATTGACGTTTGTTTATTAAATGGTCAAAGCTTAGCTTTGCACCTGTCAAGTCAGACGAACGTAAACCCTTGACTTCTGGTCGGTCGACTTCAAAATAAGAGCGCTTTGTCAAATAATGGGAAAATAAGTGTCTTCTGGTCTGTGGCACGTGACAGTAATAATATCGGGTTAGGTTAGTATACAGCAGTTAAAATAATAATAATATAATAATATTTTATTACTATAATTGTCTTAAGCACTCTGGTATCGGATCGGTGCTGGTATCGTATCGGCCGATACACAAGTTGTGGGATCGGGGGAAAAACATATAGGGACAACTAAATTTCATTATCATTATCATCATTATCCAATGCCAAAAACACATTAAAATTGCAATTATTTGCATGAAAATGAATCGAGTAGCGTTTCATGACCGTAACGGTCCTACCAGAAGGAGGACAAAGAGGAAACCAAGTTCAGTACATCAGCTTATTGCTGTCACCTACCTGAGAGAGTGGTGGCGATATGGGTCATGGGCAGGGACTCCAACATGCTGTTGCTCATGGGGACATGCACCGGGACTTTGCTGGGCTCTGGCCGCAATACCGGGGGAGACCGTCGCTCTGTCCGTTCCAATGGCCTCTCTAGCTCTTCTGCTTTGCAGGGCTGACTAGAAGGGAGGATCTGGGAGGGAGGCTGGGCTTCTGGGACTAGCGGAGCAGCCAGTGGAGCCTCTTCCTCCACTCTGGGCAACTCTGGAAGAGTTCCAAGTTGAGATGGTCGTTAGAGGAAGTTGGTCAAAGATCAACACTTTATTTTGTATTGATTCCATCAAAAATAGCATTTACCCATTACATATATTGATTTGAATTATTATTTTTAAAATATATTTTTGGGGCTTTTCTGCCTTTATTGATAGTACACAGTAGAGAGAGACAGGAAACAGGGAGAGAGAGACGGGGAGTGACACGCAGCAAAGGCCGTCAGGCTCGGAAATCGAACCCGCAATTCGCTGTCAGGCATTAGAGCCTATATGTGGTATAAGCCTTAACCACTAGGCCAGCGGCACCCCTGATTTGAATTATTTATCATTTTGCTTTCACACGTGTTTTTTTATGTCGAACAAAAGAGGATTCTGAGAAAATGAACTGTTGCTTTTGTCCTCTCCTTTGAAAAGTGGAGATCTTTGTCTGGTTCACATCAAGTTGTATCGAGATACACTCAGTCCACGTTGTGCTCACGCCCACATCATCCTTTACGACTCTGTGGAACTGTGGAAACACCCTTAAGGGACACTGACCCTCTCTTCTGTCAGCCTCTTTCTTGGCCTGTGGTTCTGTGTCTTTGGTCTCCTTGGGCTGACTGTCCTCCTCCTCCAGACCTTCCTCACACTCCTCCAGTGGCCTGAAGTCCAGCTCTGCCTCCTCCAGGATCGGCTCCTTGGAGGCTTTCTAAAAGCAGAGCAGAGAGCAAGAGTCGCATTGTCAACGTCATTATAATTGTAAACCCCTCAAATAGTGTGTGTGGTTGGAGTATTAAGTGTCTCCAATATATAATGTGCTTGACATAGACACAACTGCCCTGGAAAGTGAACTTTGTCCATCAATAAAAGACATAAAATCATCTAGCCATTACAACTAGGGGTGTTAACGCCCTCGCTCTGGCTCATGATGGACAGACTCGCCAACAACACAGCTCTAGGAAATACAGACATCAATGTTACGCTTCTTGTGGTATATTATGCAGAATACAATGAAGGAGATGAAGCAATGACTGGCACAGAGCTAAATATAATCAGCTGCTTTGTGAAATGAATACCCATCTCTAGGGTCAACAGACGTCCCCCAAAAAAAGAAAGCAAGGCGGAATTATGAGCAGTTGTCTCTAAATCCCAAATCCTATCGCATTTGTCCAGGAGTAAAAAAATGATTTTTGATTAGCTATAAATACGTTTGGTGGAATAAATAAATATTGGCTACTGTGTTTTTTTTGCTGTGTACAGTAGTGCGGTGAATTGATATAAGGCTACTCAAGATACTCGAGAGACGCATACGTAACTATGATGCTGTTGAGGGACAATAAACCATACATCAATGACGAGCCCAGTGTGCTGTGCCTTTCCCCCCTTTTTGTTTTCAAGTGTAGTTGAGGATAGTGGAAGCTGCAGGCCTGAGGATATGGCGAGCGTAGCAGGCAGCCACAGATAAGATGACAGATGTGATATGCACTAAGACAATAACATTTGATGCAACAGATAATAATTGACATGCCGTCAATAGGAAGAATGAACACAATAACTGTTGAATGTAACAGACAGTTCACTTCATGAAGAAAAATACAGTTCGGTTTTGTCTCTCACATGTTTTACTGTTAACTGACACTTAATGCAATGTACTGAAGGCCATGCCCAGTAGGGATGAGTTCACATTTTCAAATGACGTCAGTCTTAATATTCTCCAGGAGTCAAACTGGTAGAATATTTGATAATCATTTAAAATGATCATGCATATCCCTAAATTGCCCACCATGATCACATGCCCAAGTCCACCCGCATTCCTCTGTCCCGATTTTCACCCATTATCATCTCTGGTGGACTTTGAGTCCCTAATAATGGTTGAGTGCACTCTGGTGCTAAACAAATAAACTATTAATAGATGTTCTATGGTGTGTACAGCAAGCTCATACGAACTTCTGCACCTTGACCACCTTTGTGATCTCATTTGTATAGAGCAGTAGCACAAACAATAAAACAATAAACTGGAGTTCTAAATGCTTCTCTTAGGAAAAAAATAAATAAAACAATAATACTGTATGCTTTAATATGTATATTATTTCACTAGGCTTGTATGCTTGATTGCAGACAGAGGATGTTTTTTTTTAAACTATAAAGTACTTGGTGGTAGTACATTTTTATTTGCTGTCTCACTATGGATCATTAAGGAACTAACTCTTTTAAATCTGGAGAAGCTCTGTGGACATTCCCTTTGTTGATGGGTTGGTTGTGCGAACATTCCTTTTTCTTCACTTGTATATTGTTTGGCCTACACTCCTGACTGGAATACCTGATTTTACCATTTAATAAGAGCATACATTTATTTCTCATCTTTGATAAGACTCGTCACCCCAGGTATTCTGTCTCCTCTCGCCTTACTTGCGAGGGGCTCAAGTCATTAAAAGCTGATTAATATTCACTGAACGCCCCCTTACCTTGAGTGAGAGGAAGGCTCCTGACGAGTCAAAGGTGCCCGTCTCTTCCTCTGCATCCTCCAGGCACCATTCTGGCAGGCTGTCCCTCTCTTCATCCAGGCTGCCGCTGCCCGACCGTGACCGGCGGTATCCCCGCTCATCCTCTCTGGCATCGAAAGGGAAACGGCGCCGCTGCTGCTCTGGGAGTTCTCTCCACCCCGCTGAGCGAGGCCCGTCTGGGTGGGTGTGGTGGGGTGGTGGACACCAGGAGTCAGTGAACTCAATGGAGTACCGTGAATCTTATCAAAAGGAACTTGGCATTATAATGGATTCTAGACAATGATTGTGTCTGGAACCCATTATAATACAATGTTACCAGGCTGGTTTGGGTCCTAAACCAACTATCCTACTTGATATACTTACTTATATTTCATTTCAAGGAGGGTATATAATGACAAAAAGGTAGCGGTTGACCAGGTTGCCCCAAATTCCACTTGCAGTTCACAGCAGAAAATGTCCACCCAGATAACAGGCAAACCCTGAAGACTATACAGTCAAAATGTTGGTTTTAATAAATCTATATTGCATCGTGGCTACGAGCTGTGCGGCCTCCTCCTTGTTTTATCACCCAGTTAACACACACAATATAGTGCATTAAAGTGGCAATAATGGAGTCAAGACAGTGCACACCTGGGCTCGGCGGGCACCACCGGTCACTGTCCCGTGACCGTCGAGACCCTGCCAGGCACCAGCCCCCCTCATCCTCCTCACCATTCTGGTCATCACGTGTGGTACGCCAGTTCTCGCTCTCTGAGCGTGTGAAGTCGTGCTTCCTCGGCAGGCCTGTTCCGACCTCTTCATAGTTTGCTCGAACTGCAGAGAGCAGGGAGTGGGAGGGTGGTTTAGAGCAAGGCGAGGCATGGATGCCATTACCATTAAGCAGGCTCTCTGTGGAAGCTTTCAACAATATATTTACGTAATTTACACCTATGCTCCAGAAGCTGCACTTCATCTAAGCAAAGCATGACATAGCACCAGGGCACACTTACTGTGATTCATCTGGAAATGGGCTGGGGGAGCATCTACCAGGTCAGAGAAAGAGGGATAAAAGAGAAAGTACATAAATAGCAAGCATTTGCATGGGAGTACATCATTGATTCTTTGAGGAATGTATCAGAACACTAACCTGGTTCTTTTCGACCTGGCTTTTCAAACCTTCTATCGCCCCTAGGGAGGGAAACAAAAAAACAACAGACATCATTAAATATAGGGATGCATGGAATTAATGTCCAGATCTAAACTAACTTATTCCTTGCACAGGATTAAATGATTAGAATGATAACCCTATAGATGCCGCTGAAAGAGCTGCTTCATTACCTTTCCTCCCAACTCTGGGAACGATGCATCTCTCTACCCCCACGGCCAAAGCCTCCTTCCACTTCATCAAAACTTCTTTGGTAAAACCCTCCATCTCCTCTGCCTCGACCTGCAGAAAACAAAAACATTGTTCAGATAAACACTAAATGTGATGGTGATAAGTAAACATACTTATCACCTCCTGCGCACCCCAGCCCTCTGGAAGCCCCAGTTTACCATCATACCAGTTACTTATTTCTATTCACCCAGCATATTTACCATTCTAGCCCTCTAATCATGAACCTGGGAAGTCTGGTAAAACCTACAGTACTATAAGTGGGAAGCACTGGATTGTTATGTCCACTTGTGTTGGCTGACTTGATTAGCGTGTTGAAATTGTGAAAACCTTTGGTTTTGAAAACCATTGGTGCTTTTGGCAAATATAGTGACACGCATGTTATGTACTGGGCTGGCTGTGGGAGACATTTCCGCGGGGCCCGTTGTAGACTCTTGGCTTATAGCTTACATCAGTATAGGATCTAGTTGCTCTGTTTCATTAACCATTATGCTATCATTTTGTAACTTGCACTCACAGAGATACTTTATGCACAATATATTTGTAGAGGTACTCCATGAGCTTGTCTAAACATGGATTACACTGCATAGCTTGCTGCAGGATTGGTTCTGTTGCTGTACCCATTGTCATGCAACTTATTCTCTTGGATTTACTAGAGTTGTTTAGTTCTTTCCATTATTCGAATTGTCACTTATACTAATTTCTCTTTGTGGATTAAAAATGTTCCATCGTATCTTAATCATTAGCCACTACAGTCCAGCCATATGGTGAATTGCTCTTTAGGATTTAAATAATGTATTCCATTACACTCACTGTATAACAAAAACCTGAACTCAACTGTTGTGAAAAACATAACGCCGATTTCCATCAGTGGGGAATCTATCTGCTGCGTAAGCACAATGCCTACTGAGTACTAATGTTTACATCCCTCGTCTCACGCTGTACAGAAACCGGCTAAATTCTTTAAAGATGCATCGTTCTGATACTAGGTATCAGGTCTAATACTGGACTAAAATGCTGGATTAGATATCAGTGACAATAAATATCTGTTCTGATCCAGAAATATTGTAAAATTATGTGATATGACTTGCTTGCAAGGGAGAAGAAAACTCAGCATGCAGCATGCCTGATTCTATGTCTGGAAGGAAGTTCTATTCCAAACCCTGAAAAAGACTTTGTCGAAACGTTGGTTTCTTTTCAAAATAAAACGGTTTTGCAACGTGGCTACGAGCTGTACGATCTCCTTTCTTTTAAACAAATTGAAGGAAGTTCTGTGACATCATTTAGTCATGTTATATGTATTTCGTCTTCTCATTATGCAAATGTAGTCGTCTAAAGGCCAGACTGCACCAAAGTAACTAGTCCCAACTCCTTGCAACAAAACCGTTTTAAGGCCAGTAAACACCAATGCAACTCCTTGCAACTGCCATTGGGGATAATGGTTGCAAGGAGTTGAATTGGTGTGGACTGGCCTTTTCCCAGCTTGAACATAGTTTTGATTTATTTATCTATTTCACTATTATTTTACAAGGATGATGCCAAGCTATGTAGATTTAGCCACATACATGGCTTGCATACAGCTTTGTAACTCTACAAAGGGGTCAATATTGGATTGGTACTCGTTATGGGCTGATACTCAAAAGTTCTGTATTCTGCATTGGTATCAGGCGTGAAAAAGTGGTCAGTGCAATATGAACAAGTACCCTGGCCTGTATACGGTTCTGCAGCTTTTAAGCACGTATATTACATGGGGAAAGGAGGACAATGGGGTAATGGTCTCACCTCTACCCCTTGAGGTACTTCGGCCTCTTGGTGGCCCCACTACCGGACCACCTCCCCGGCCTGTCAGTCGAAGTACAGCTGCACTGTTTACAGACATGGAAAAATTCCTCTGCAAAAGAAACCATGGGGGAGAGGACATTTACCATCCATTCACAAATATTTGTATATTGACATGACATTTCACAAAGCACTCCTA
Source organism: Gymnoscopelus microlampas (assembly GCF_963454915.1). NCBI lineage: Eukaryota > Metazoa > Chordata > Actinopteri > Myctophiformes > Myctophidae > Gymnoscopelus > Gymnoscopelus microlampas. The sequence goes on along the minus strand of NC_139942.1, from coordinate 31,290,089 downwards.
CCTGTTCTTCCTCTGTAAAAGACACAAGTGCCAGTGGTGGCAAGGGCTCTTCTTGTAAAATGGGCAGAAACTCCTTATCATGTAGTTCTATAGGGATCTAAAGATTGAAATATGAAATTGTGGGGTTTCAATGTAAAATGCAAGACATTAAAATGTAAGAAAGAAAGAAATATATTTTAAGCCACAAAGCAAATTATTCAAGTGTTACATAGCCATTATACACTATGTACTAGTCTAGCATTACATTGCTGTTAGACCCACCTTGTTGTCCTTTACATAAAGTGCTAACATTTCTTCTCTCCCATAGCGGTAGTCTGCAAGTTTGTACGTCTTTGGCAATGCAGGTGAGAGGGGTGGAGAGGCAACAATGCTGGTGCGCTCGCCACCACTGCCCCCACCACCACCACTAGACAGGGCCCGCAGCCTGTTGAGAAGGAAGAAAGGTAGCAATAACAGAGGGGACAGAGGAGTGGGAGACAATACAAAGGCTGAGATGGTAATTGGCATGTCTCAACATGTGGAGCACAGCTGCATTAGAAAACCAGTTTAACAGCCCTCATCAGTGTTGCCAACCCATATATGTGGACAGCAATAACTTTAAACCAAGACATTAAGAACTCACATGACTGATCACTTACCATTCTGGTCCAAAGTTAAGCGTCTGGGTTTCAGCCATTCTTCCTCAAAGTTCTACAAACGGAAGGATAACAAAATGTAGTTTTGCTAGGTATGGTTGTACTGTCTATTATAGCACAGCATATGCAGCTTTGTTTGAAATTGTAAAAAAAAAAAATCTGGAATGAATGCATCCATTACATCCCCACTTGTCATTGTTTATCTTCAACATTGCTACAAGAACTACGGATATGTGGTAGGTATTCTACGTGTCTGTTTTGACAGCTGTGGAACACTTTGTACTATTTGTAGTGCTGAATACACTTCCCTTTTGAAATCCAGGACACTTTTTGATTTCCTGGATTTCATACATTTGTTAATTTTACTTTCATTCAACAACATGCTGTGCACTTCAATTTGGCAACATCACAGATGCTTTGACAACTGGTATTCCAGCTCATTCCATAGGGTAGCCTGTCGTGTCCACTCCCTGCCTCGGACAACCAGATACAGTTTCAATCTGCTAAAGCTATTTTGGGAAGTCTCCCAGTTTGGGAGGAGGGTTCTCTCAGACACCTGTAATTGACAACAGTGGTCCGGTCAGCTTTAGAGTTGCATCACTTAACAGCCAGATCTGTTGTTTGAAACGATGGGCATCTATTAATACTGCAAAAGCTTTTCGACGCCTATATGTGAAAGCAAAGAGTCAGTCACCAAAAAGGTGACAGGATCATATAATTCACGAACAGATGCGTGCATCCCACACACACACACACACACACACACACACACACACACACACACACACACACACACACACACACACACACACACACACACACACACACACACGTCACAACAAGCCACGTGTTAAGTATGAGACCCCCCCCCTCACACTGATCACACTGACACATAAAACATGCTTGTGTTTTATTAAACCAACATCCGAAGACAAAGGATTACATAACAATATTAAAGCTATCATTAAGCAAACACAGACAAGTATGCCAACAGTGCCAACGTCTCCCAACTTTTATCAGTTTGAACTTCGGGTTTT